>NC_139647.1:19409290-19451790 GCF_964638095.1 Poromitra crassiceps
AGTTGTACATATCAGTTTGCATGTGACCCCCCAACAAACCTAAACACCACCAACAGTATTACTTTGTTAACACTGGATAGAACTGTACAAAGAGAGAGAGAGAGAGAGAGAGAGAGAGAGAGCTTGTTGTGTGTGTGTGTGTGTGTGTGTGTGTGTGTGTGTGTGTGTGTGTGTGTGTGTGTGTGTGTGTGTGTGTGTGTGTGTGTGTGTGTGTGTGTGTGTGTGTGTGTGTGTGTGTGTGTGTGTGTGTGTGTGAATTGTAGTAGGGTCAATTATATTATTCAATGGGACGGTGTGCAACCTGTATCAGATTTGAGAATATAATGTTATATCAACAAAAGGATAATATTGTTATTTATGAAATTACAGATATTTATTGTCAATACTGAAGATATTATTTTATTGGTGATTATGGTGCTCATTGTTACGATCTTAATATGTTAGGTATTAGGCTTAGCCCCTCCTCCCCTCTCCATTCCTTTCCTAACCTCCTCCCCTCTCCTCCTCATGCTCCCCTCGTCCCCTCCTCGCCCCACACTCGGTCAGTCCAGTGACATCACTCATTGTGATTGGTTGGTTCTTTGTGTTCTGGCTGACGATTGGTCGGTACAGTTAGCGTCAGCCGCCAAGCGCTAGCTCCCACCTCTCTGCTGCCTTGTTTGTGCATGTCTGTTGTCATGTTGATATAAGTGTTCTCTGTGTCGTGCTAAACGTGTTTAGAACATACATGTAGCCTGGTCTCATCAGTAAACATGTACATCAGTAAACAAAGTTGAAATAAAAACATCATCGCTCCTGATACACAGCTGTTGTTTGGTTTTTGGTTCTATTCAGGCATTTAATGTGGATACACATTAAATGGGGGGTCTGTCGGTCCTCCCCCCTTTTTTTTAATTAACCAATTTGTTCTTTTTCTGGATCAATTTATTGTGGAAATGTTTTTATGTATGTAAGGAAAACCCCAAATTGAGGCACCAGGTGATCATTCAAAATATAATGGAATATAATGCAGTAAGGCTATCAAGCATTCTCCTGTACTATAGATCAACTTATCACATGTAATGCTATCCCTGCTGAGTCATTACACATGACTCAGCATGACATGTAATACTATCCCTGCTGAGTCATTACACTTACATAGGCATGATTTACTCTTCTGTATTAGTTTGCGTCTTTTGTTTGGGGAGGTGACCTGATGGCTCAGATTGCACCAGAAGGCCTCATGTTCATGTTGAAAAACAGACAGACAGACAGACAGACAGACAGACAGACAGACAGACAGACACACAGACAGACAGACAGACAGACAGACAGACAGACAGACGAGACAGACAGACAGACACACAGACAGACAGACAGACAGACAGACACACACACACACACACAGACAGACAGACAGACAGACAGGCAGACAGGCAGACAGGCAGACAGACAGACAGACAGACAGACAGACAGACAGACAGACAGACAGACAGACAGACAGACAGACAGACAGACAGACAGAGATAGTCGAATAATAGATTATTCATACCATACCACACTCCATACCAGTTGGTGGCGGTAATGCACCAATTTGTTGTTTGCCAACCGCCTTAAAAAAGAAGAAGAAGCTTCTGCGCATTCTCTTTCTGCGCACGGTTTCTGCGTTTTCTGCGACACAAGTTTCCGGGTTTAGGACCGACACGTTCTCGCTCGTTGGTTTGTTTAAAGTGTAAAATAGTGAACAGTACAATCTTCACAGGTTGCTGAAACAAGTGTTGTATTGAAGGAGGAGAGCCGCCAAGATGCCGCGAATTATGATCAAAGGAGGCGTCTGGCGCAACACTGAGGTACGTGTTTACATGGCTAGCTGGGTTAGCATAAAGCTAACCGCTAACAGTAAACCAAAGGGGGAGTAGTTAGCATGGAGCTAGCTGCTAAGTTAACGGGATTTAGCCCAAGTTTCGTTCATTACTGTTGCTGCAATTATGTTAAGGGGGGGGGGGGGGGGGGGGGGGGGTACATTTTGTTGTTTAGTTTCATCCATGCAAATAGCATGCAAACTAAATAAATAAGAATAACCTAGCACGTAGTTTAGCTAACATTGCAGTGTGCAAGAATTTGCAGTTACCATGGGAGCTAAACGCAAATAGCATGACTTTACCAACGTTACTTATGCTGACAATCTCTAAGTGATAACCTAGTATGTTACTAACTGATCATGCTGAATAGTGGATGTGAAGGGTTGTAAATTGGCGAAATGGTGCTGATCACTTTGTACGTGTCTGGCTCCTTATATTACTGCCTTGTCCAATCTTTCTGCATTCTGCCGCTCTGTTCATTTATTCAGGATGAAATCCTCAAGGCAGCGGTTATGAAATATGGGAAAAACCAGTGGTCACGTATCGCCTCCCTGCTTCACCGCAAGTCTGCCAAGCAATGTAAAGCCAGATGGTGAGTCTGACAGACAGCTGGGGGAATGTACAGTATGTGATGGAGTAGGGAAGAAGACATGGTGACAACAACAACAACATGGTTTCATTTTCTGAAGCCATGACTGCTGACTTGGTTTTTCAGTGTACACAGATTAAAATATAAAACTAAACAGGGTTAACAGTAATTGACACACATCAGTCATTTTGATGAGACCCCCTAAACTTACATCTGCCTAAATGTAATGGAGAGAGCATTCTTATCTGTGTGTGTGTGTGTGTGTGTGTGTGTGTGTGTGTGTGTGTGTGTGTGTGTGTGTGTGTGTGTGTGTGTGTTCCGTGCCTCTGTCCGCAGGTACGAGTGGCTGGACCCCAGTATCAAGAAAACCGAGTGGTCCAGAGAAGAAGAGGAGAAGTTGCTTCACTTGGCCAAACTGATGCCGACTCAGTGGAGAACCATCGCTCCCATCATAGGACGCACTGCCGCACAGTGTCTGGAGCACTATGAGTTCCTGCTGTATGGTTTGATCTTATCTCTATACACCTACACACCGTGCAGAGACACTTCCACATAAAGTCTGGAGCACTGTGAATATCTCACTTACACCATAGTCACATTCACACAATGCAGTAATTTGCAGTGGCTAGTAGCTACAGACACATTTTATTAATACGTAATATCATAGGACATAGTGCAGCTCAACAATCATATCACTCGGATATTATCATTGCACTGCTGCACAGTACCTGGGCCACTATGAGTTTGTAGATTAGCAACATACAGCACACACACAGACCTCATTTATCAAATGCCTTCACTAACTAACTAACCAGTACTGAACACTACACCTCATCATCATATCATCATGTATCATGCATCATGTCTGTATTATGTGTGTAAAATGTGTGCTTGTATCACAATGTGTGTTTCTGTATGACATGTGTTTGTGTAAGTGTGATTTTAAATATGTCTCTATGTGATGATGCCTGTGTTCAGAGACAAGGCGGCGCAGAGGGACAATGAGGAGGAAGTGGGAGATGACCCTAGGAAATTAAAGCCAGGAGAGATTGACCCCAATCCTGAAACTAAACCTGCCAGACCGGACCCTGTGGACATGGACGAAGGTGCAGTAACACACTTTCTTAACACGGTCATTGATAAAGAGTAACAGACAGGCTTTGTCCAGTTTGCTTCAGCTTTGATGCCCAAATTAGCTTCATATTATTGTAATGCTATCAGTTCCAAATGACAAAATGCACCCTGATCCTTAGAAAAAACCCTTTGTTGCAACTATAACAACCCAAGTTCACATTTTCATTCACCCTAACAATGTATCCTCTGTAAAACAGTATTAGTGTGAACTCAGTTAATGGACACACATCAAATTCTTGTTTTGTTTTTGTGGATATGAGAGAGGCCAGTTTCACCTAACAGCCTCATCTATAGTCTAACATATTTAATAATGTGTGTGTCCGTCTGCAGATGAGTTGGAGATGCTGTCGGAGGCCAGGGCTAGACTGGCCAACACCCAGGGTAAGAAGGCCAAGAGGAAGGCCAGAGAGAAACAGCTGGAGGAAGCCAGGTAATATTAACACACACGCTCGGCATAAATACACTTTAAGTCTATTTACAAACCAGCTTTACTGTTTTATTTGTTTGAGTCGAATTTCCATTTCAGCAGTTGTCTGACTTAGATTTCAGCTTGCATTTGCAATTTTAGTTTTAAACTTTTCATTTTGGTTGACGTTATTGTTTTTCACTGTTGTTGCATTGTATGGAGTGTGTTGGAGATACCTGTTTTGTCTATAGTCTAACAGACAATTGTATTTATATGGCCTGAACATAATTAAATGTATTTTTTCATTTTAATAATACAATAAAAATAAATCATGCCTGAAAGTCTTCGTAGCCACTTGTAGCTTTAGTTAATTGCAATAACTTTGTTTCTAGGGATGGGAATGACTTCTTACCGAGTAGTGCAAAACATTTGCATAATTGAGTCTGTTATTCACACACACTCCTCCAGGCGGTTGGCTGCGCTCCAGAAGCGCAGGGAGCTGAGAGCAGCAGGAATAGATGTTCAGAAGAAGAGGAAGAAGAAGAGAGGCGTCGACTACAATGCCGAAATCCCCTTTGAAAAGAAACCCTCTCAGGTAAACAAATGGTTCTTTAACTCGTCAAACTAACTAAAATCAGAGTGAATCAATTTACCATTTATTAATTAGTATAAATAACTAACCAATGGAGAAATGGGTTTTGTTTTATTTTTTTCCATTTTGTTGTGTGTACTCCATTTCTTTGTTCTTAGTGTTTCTGTTATACTCAATGGAGCATTATACAGTATGACCCCGGGGGCCAAATCTTACGTTATTTTTTAGCATCTGTTTATTTATGTTTGTATATTTTGTTTTACCTGTATTGTGTGGAAATTTGTGAGCATGGAGGAGTAAAGGAGTTTTGGAATGTATTATTCACTGTGTATTTGTAGAACCTCTATAATACAAGCAAGCATGCAGCCTTTGAGCCAAACAGAATGTAGTTAGTAATGTTTTGTTTGTTTGTATGTAGGGATTCTACGACACCAGCATGGAGCAGTATGAGGGTCTGGAGCCCAACTTCAAACGCCTCCGACAGCAGCACCTGGACGGAGAACTGCGCAAGTCAGTAACATTTTACACACACGCACACGCACACACACACACACACACACACACACACACACACACACACACACACACTGTTTAACACATTACACTGTACACAGTAAATCACTTCTGGATGATATACATATACAGATGCAAACACATTAAACACACATCCATTTACATAAATATGAAATAATACCATACTTTTAGTAACATTACACCTTAAACACACACGCACAAAAGTCACACACACACACACACACACACACACACACACACACACACACACACACAAATTAACACAATTCAGCAAAAGACATATACCTCATGCACATATAACAGAACATCTGAATCACACACTCTAAATACACACATACTGTATAACTTGCGTTCTTCATTCATTGTGTGTGTGTGTGTGTGTGTGTCTCTAGTGAGCGCGAGGAGCGCGAGAGGAAGAAAGACAAACAGAAGATAAAGAAGAAGAAAGAGAGTGATTTGCCGTCTGCCATCCTCCAGACCAGCGGAGTGGCCGAGTTTACGAAGAAACGCTCCAAACTGGTTTTACCCGCACCACAGGTAACCAGTGCACACCAACCTGTATACATGAACTACCAGTGGAGCAAACTAGTCCTCTACCAGACTCATACAGACAGCAGGGTGGCAGAGGGAGTAGGGAGCCCATCGAACAGCTTGAAGGCCAAGATTTAAATACCCGTCCTGCTGAAGTGTCCTCGAGCAAGACATTGAATCCCTATCATCTACAGGGAGGCTTACAAAAGAGAGTATTGCAAAATAGATACTATTGCCATAATTGTCTCATACTATTTTTAGTTTGAGGTTACAAGTTTATTTGGATTTGGATATTCGGATTTGGATTAGCTACAGCAGGTTTAATTTATATGAACAAATGATTAACCCTTGTGTGGTGTTCATGTTTTTGTTACTCAGCCAATGTTTGCGGGTCTGGTGGACCCGCCGCATTATTGGGTCTTTAAATCAATACAGCCATAACAATTTATGTAAAGATACTTACCAGATGTTTAATTTATCCCAATTACTAGCAATGAAGAGAGCATATGGTTAATATTGATCATTTACCTCTGTTAGATCACATTTATCAAAGTGCTATCCGCTTTTTTATGATAAAATGGGAAAAAAGGAAAAAAGCTTCTCTCTCTTCAAAAATGATCTCTAAGGCCCTCTGAGCAGAGAATCTTTCCGCCATCTTGAGATGCAGAGCCACACAAAGCAATGAAGGCAGCGCAAGAAAATACAGAATGGTTCATTCATACATATAAGATGTCCGGGTCCAGTGGACCCGGACATCTTATATGTAATAGAAATGTGTAGGGGGGGTGTATGGTGTGTGGTCATTAAATATGTATTCTGATATATGTTCTTCACAGAAAATGAGCCAAAGTCAGTGAGTCTCAGTTTGAAAAATTAATTAATTGTATCATTTTTCTTTTAATAAAAAATGAAAACGGGTCCCACAGACCCGAACACCACACAAGGGTTAAAAAAAGAGGGGGAGAACCACAAATGACATCAAACTCGAGAAGGAAACTGGAACAAAAGCAACAAAAGAAAGTTGAGCCACTAAAATAAAATCCAAATTTCCCCGGTAGTACTCTGTTATTCATATTTAATATAATTATGAATATATTTCCTCACAGATCAGCGATGCGGAGCTGGAGGAAGTGGTCAAACTGGGCGTGGCCAGCGAGGTCGCCCGCCAAGCCGCAGAGGAGAGTGACATCGCCAACTCCGCCTCCTCGACCCTACTGTCGGAGTACAGCGTCACCAACTCCACGGGGCTGCGCACCCCCCGCACCCCTGCTGCCCAGGATAAGATACTGCAGGTAACACAGATGCACTCGGCAACAAACACACCCTCGCACAGACTGTAAGTGCCATACTGAACACACAAACACACACATACACTTAACTCTTTGGATTCTCAATCAAAGACACTTCTAACCAGCTACTAGTAATTTGTTTTAGGTGTATATTTGTATATTCGTTATGTTTTCATTGTATTTATCAGTGTTGACATGTGGAAAAAGTGTGTAGGGGGGCCAGTTATGCTAAGTTTACCTCTCCTGGATTAATACATAACTTTAAGAATAATATGTAATATAAATATGTAGCACTTTTACTAGTACTGCAAGACATAATAAAATAAATAAATTCAATCAATTTTGACAAGACAACATAAGATAATTGAGAAGGGGGGGCACACACAACAGATACAGCAGTAGGACTTTGGTCTTCTGGTTTCCTCTGTAGGTCGTTCCAGAGTCTGGGGGACTTCCCTTTCCCTTATAGCAAAGTAAAGGCTGGATTAAAACTTAAAATGTTCAAATACACGCTGTATAGACGGTTTTAACTTGACAACAAAAACATTCTAAATTGAACCCCCGCTCACTTCCTGTTGCAGTGTTTTCTATGGACATCAAAGAAAAAAAAAACATTAAAGTGCAGGACTGACCATTCCGTGAAAACCGTCTATACAGCTGAGCGTGCCTTGTAACTTATTTAAAACAGAAATAATGTTTCATGTTTGTTAATTTGAGTATATATTTTAACTAAAACTGTCGGCTGTGTTTTTTATGTGTTTTTTATATGTGCATTGCTTTGCTGCTTGTTTTTTCGATTATTTTTTGTAAAGCACCTTGAATTGCCTTGTGTATGAAAGGTGCTATATAAATAAAATTTGACTTGACTTGAGCGGCGAAAACAAAAGTAACAATGTCGAGTGAATATTTCTGCAGTTTGCGCTCTGGTGAAAACCGTCTATACCTTGTCTGCATACACATCACTAGATACTAACTCCCACTCTGCCTTATTGTCTTTTTGTCCCTCTCTGTCTATCTCTGTATATGAATTCATTTGTTTGTTTGTTTGCGTATTTCAGGAAGCCCAGAACCTGATGGCACTGACCAACATAGACACGCCCCTGAAGGGCGGCCTCAACACTCCGCTGCACCAGAGTGACTTCAGCGGGGTGACACCACAGCGCCAGCAGGTCCAAACACCGAACACTGTCCTCACCACCCCGTTCAGGTAACGGCCCGGAGTTATGTCAACTTATATGCATAATTATATATGACTGAAATTTACAGAGAATTAATTTGCTTTCGGAGACAAATAGACCCCAGAATTGTTTACTTTTAGTGTTTATCTGGTAAAGGAATACTAATTGTAGATCATGTATAAGTTGTGTGTTGTAGTGCAATGAACCTTTTTAAACAAATAACTTTATTAAAGAATATTTAACATTAAATTGTCAACACATCGGTGTAATCCCGCAATTAGAAATAACAGAAATCCACCGAGTGTAACACTTGTTAGAAAATAGTCTTTTCCATGAAGACACCTGTCAGTTTTGTCAAGAACTGGAGGTGGCACGAAATTTGACGGAGGTGGCTTCCCTCCGAATTATTTATGCCGGATTTTTTTTAATTTGGAGTCATTTCCTCTCCTGTAGAACCCCCGGGCAGGGTCAGGGGTCAGAGGGCATGACCCCTCAGGCCGGAGGGGCGATGACCCCACGCGGGGCCACGACCCCGGGGACGACCCCCAGCCGCACGCCACTGAGGGACAAACTGAATATCAACAGTGAGGAGCAGCTGACTGACCCTGCATACGCCAAACACATGGTAAATACGCACACCCTTTGAGTACACACTAACTACACACAGTTTAGAAATAAAAATACCAAAGAAGAGAATGAAGTAACAAATGAATAACCACCGTCTGTCTCTCAAACACAGCAGAGGGAGAGCCTGCAGCAGCTGAAGCAGGGCCTGCTGTCGCTCCCTCTTCCCAAGAACGACTTTGAGATCGTCCTGCCTGAGAATGCGGAGAGAGAGATGGAGGAAACTGAGACGGAAAGCGGCTTCATAGAGGATGCTTCTGATATACAGTCACGCAAGCAGGTAGATCTGTAACACACGCCCACACAAGCAGGTAGATCTGTAACACACGCCCACACAAGCAGGTAGATCTGTAACACACGCCCACACAAGCAGGTAGATCTGTAACACACGCCCCCACACAAGCAGGTAGATCTGTAACACACGCCCACACAAGCAGGTAGATCTGTAACACACGCCCCCACACAAGCAGGTAGATCTGTAACACACGCCCACACAAGCAGGTAGATCTGTAACACACGCCCACACAAGCAGGTAGATCTGTAACACACGCCCACACAAGCAGGTAGATCTGTAACACACGCCCACACAAGCAGGTAGATCTGTAACACACGCCCCCACACAAGCAGGTAGATCTGTAACACACGCCCACACAAGCAGGTAGATCTGTAACACACGCCCACACAAGCAGGTAGATCTGTAACACACGCCCACACAAGCAGGTAGATCTGTAACACACGCCCCCACACAAGCAGGTAGATCTGTAACACACGCCCACACAAGCAGGTAGATCTGTAACACACGCCCACACAAGCAGGTAGATCTGTAACACACGCCCACACAAGCAGGTAGATCTGTAACACACGCCCACGCAAGCAGGTAGATCTGTAACACACGCCCACGCAAGCAGGTAGATCTGTAACACACGCCCACACAAGCAGGTAGATCTGTAACACACGCCCACACAAGCAGGTAGATCTGTAACACACGCCCACACAAGCAGGTAGATCTGTAACACACGCCCACACAAGCAGGTAGATCTGTAACACACGCCCACACAAGCAGGTAGATCTGTAACACACGCCCACGCAAGCAGGTAGATCTGTAACACACGCCCACACAAGCAGGTAGATCTGTAACACACGCCCCCACACAAGCAGGTAGATCTGTAACACACGCCCCCACACAAGCAGGTAGATCTGTAACACACGCCCACACAAGCAGGTAGATCTGTAACACACGCCCACGCAAGCAGGTAGATCTGTAACACACGCCCACACAAGCAGGTAGATCTGTAACACACGCCCACACAAGCAGGTAGATCTGTAACACACGCCCACACAAGCAGGTAGATCTGTAACACACGCCCACACAAGCAGGTAGATCTGTAACACACGCCCACGCAAGCAGGTAGATCTGTAACACACGCCCACACAAGCAGGTAGATCTGTAACACACGCCCCCACACAAGCAGGTAGATCTGTAACACACGCCCACACAAGCAGGTAGATCTGTAACACACGCCCACACAAGCAGGTAGATCTGTAACACACGCCCACGCAAGCAGGTAGATCTGTAACACACGCCCACACAAGCAGGTAGATCTGTAACACACGCCCACACAAGCAGGTAGATCTGTAACACACGCCCACACAAGCAGGTAGATCTGTAACACACGCCCACACAAGCAGGTAGATCTGTAACACACACACACACAAGCAGGTAGATCTGTAACACACGCCCACACAAGGAGGTAGATCTGTAACACACGCCCACACAAGGAGGTAGATCTGTAACACACGCCCACACAAGCAGGTAGATCTGTAACACACGCCCACACAAGGAGGTAGATCTGTAACACACGCCCCCACACAAGCAGGTAGATCTGTAACACACGCCCACGCAAGCAGGTAGATCTGTAACACACACCCACACACAGACAATTCACAGTATGCCTGCTGAAAACACCTTGTTACGGTGTCACATTTTGTTAGAAATGACAGGGAATTTAAAAGTTGCTGGAATGTGAACATTTTGTTTCCAGGACTGGAAATCTTTGTGTGGGATGTGGAGTGTTTTTGAAAAATTGTAAATTATCATTAAACCATTGGAAACTAATTAAAGGAAAGTACCGTAAATTCCGGACTATAAGCCGCGGCTTTTTTCCCGTTTTTTGGCCTTTTTTGCCCCCTGCGGCTTATATAACGGTGCGTCTTATCTATGGATTTTTTCCAAAAAAAAAAAAAAATCTCTCTTTTTTAGCACTCTTTCTAACTATAAATCCACTTCTGTTTTAATTTCCTCTCTTGCCCTCTTTTAACAACATAACATAACATAACATAACACAACACAGGTAAGCAGAAAGAAAAAGACGAAGCAATCACGCCATGAATGAGGAAATGACTCACCTGCTGGAGGCTGGAGATACACGCTTGGGCTAAACTTTTACTCCGTGAAACACTATCGATTAAGTCCGACATCGCTCAGAGGTTTTGAGCAGCTTGAAAACAAGTTTGAAAACGTGCAGAAGTCCATCCACTCACTCACTAAAGAAACTAAGGCAACCGTGAACAGAGTTTATAATGCGGAAAAGCGCATCCGCGCACTGGAGGACAAAAACAACACAGTGAGTCCGAAAATGGATAAAATGCAAAATCGAAACCCTGCACACGCAGGTTGATGACTTAATCAGCAGGAGTAAAAGAAATAACATTCGCCTGATCAATGTAAAAGAGGAGCTGAGATTGGTGACATGGACGCTTTCGTGGCAAAATCCTGTGTTACATCCTGGACCTGAAGGAAGGCGAGAAACCACCAGAGGTGGACAGGGCACACCGGGCGCCTCGGCCACGTCCAGACCCCGGCCTGCCACCGAGGGCCATCTTCATCTGCCTACTCCGCTGGCCCGACCGTCAACTCATCCTCCAGGCTGCGGGGAAGAAGCCCCTCACCTGGGAGGGTACGCGCTTTTTCGTCCGGCAGGACCTCTCCGCGTTGGTGCAACAGAAACGCGCAACATACAACAGCATCATCGAGTCAATGGATATCGCTTTGGCGTACTGTACCCAGCGAGACTCGTCATAACCAGACCGGACTATCTTTAGCACTCTTTCTAACTATAAATCCACTTCTGTTTTAATTTCCTCTCTTGCCCTCTTTTCACCACACCGCGGACACTGTGTGCCCAGCGGCGGAACAAGAGCTCAAAGTGAAACTGCCGAATATCTTTTGAGTTGGACTGGTCAATAGTACTGTGAGTAACTAAAATAAAAAAATAAAAAACGGAATTCTCTCTTCTTTAGCACTCTTTCTAACTATAAATCCACTTCTGTTTTAATTTCCTCTCTTGCCCTCTTTTCACCACACCGCGGACACTGTGTGCACTGTAAAAAAAACAAAAAATACCACAATGTGTGATTTTGTCTGGGGATTAGTGACCTGACTTTTGTTTTGTTGAAATGTTAATAAATGGGAGCTTCCCCAAACAGCCATCTCTTTCCCGACAATCCCCTCTGTGCACGAAGCCTTACATATGGTAATTAAACATCAAAACACCCGCGGCTTATAGACCGGTGCGGCTTATAGAAGAAAAAAATAGTCACCTTTGAAGGTGCGGCTTATAGACCGGTGCGTCTTATAGTCCGGAATTTACGGTAATTTGGGAAAAATGCAACAAAAATGAGTCTAGGTTAATATGTATTTGTCTGCAAAGCAATTGCTGCAAGTCTCAAAATTAATGTTCAGTGTCATATCATTGGGAAAGGTTGCTTTATACAGTACATACACTTTCAGTAGTTGTGGACATTATTTAGAGCAGGGGTTCCCAAACTGTTTCATCTTGGGAGGGACCCAAAAAATAAATTTTGTGTCTCCCTGGGACCCAAATTGGGTCCCGACCCGTAGTTTGGGAAACACTGATTTAGAGTTTAATTACAGAACACGTGTGTGTGTGTGTGTGTGTGTGTGTGTGTGTGTGTGTGTGTGTGTGTGTGTGTGTGTGTGTGTGTCTGTGTGTGTTTCTCAGGCTGTGCGGGATGCAGAAAAAGAAAGGGAGCTGAAGCTGCGTCACACTTCCGTTCAGAGGGATCTGCCGAGACCTACTGAGGTAACTTACACACCTCACACCTTACCTTACATCCACTACACACACACCTTACCTTACATCCACTACACACACACACACACCTTACCTTACATCCACTACACACACCTCAGTGGGTTGATCCCCCTAGAGGTCAGTTTGCCCTGTGATCAAAGTCACAGGCAGCAGAAACAGTTGGCCTCAGCCCACATTTGTTGTTTACCGTCAGAGGGGTCAGAAGACAACACCCCAGCTGAAACCACTGCCAAGTCCAAAGTCTCTAAAACCACTAAACCATTATATTGTCTTTTATAAAGCCGTGAAATAGTGCTGATCGAAGCAATAGGTTGATTGGTCGATCGTCATAAAACTTACTGACTCATCGTTTGGGTCATTTAACAAGTTAAAAATACCAAACATTTGCTGGTTACTTACAGCTTCAAAATGCGAAGATTTGTTGCTTTTCTCTTGTTTCTTATCGTTATAAAATGAATACTTTGGCTGCTGGTCAGACTAAGTAAGGAAGTTTAAGAATCACTAATCTTTTATTATTTAGAAGTTTTTTATGGTAAATGGCCTGCATTTATATAGCGCTTAAAGCGCTTTACAATCAGTAGATAGTCTACATTCCCCATTCATACACCGATGGCGGCAGGCTGCCACGCAGGGTGCCTACACACTAGGGGTGGGAATCACCAGATGCCCACGATACGATACTGAAACGATACTTGAGTCACGATACGATAGTATTGCGATATTGCGATATATCGATATTGCGATATATACATCGGGAGCAAGGAGGGTTAAGTGTCTTGCCCAAGGACACAGCGACGGCAGCTGGGAGGGAGCGGGGATCGAACCGCCAACCCTTGCGTCATTGGCCGACCCGCTCTACCTCCTGAGCTAAAGCCGCCCCTTATAGACTACATGAACATAATAGTTAGTTGTCACCCTACCATGACAATACAAACCCATTTCTGTACTTTCAGTACTTTATAAGCCAACTTGGACTGAAGCACAAGTGAGTGAGTGATGAATTGAACCCCATGTGACCCAAATCCATCAAGAGGTCCAGAAGCAAATTGTCAAAGATCTAGTGCACTGGTTCGCAAACTGGGGTTTTTTAACCTTTATTTATACAGGGGGAGTCTCACTGAGAGCAATGCTCTCTTTTTCAGGAGTGCCCTGTTCACATTCACACACACATTCATACCTGGAAGCTGACCAGTACAACCACAGTCTGATCTGCTGGCCACTGATCAGCTCCACTGGAGCAGTTTGGGGTAAGGGCCTTGCTCAAGGGCACCTCAGTGGTGGTAATGAGGGAGGGGCAAGCGCTGCCTTTTCACTTTCCCCACCCAGATTTATCCTGCCGGTCCCGGGGATTGAACCGACGACCTTCCGGTCACAAGCTCGCTTCTCTAACCATTGGGCCACCACTGCCCTTGCGCATACCCCTGGGGTACATGGAGGTACTAACTAGACACTCATGAATTTATATCTCGCTTGATGTTAGATGCTGTATCTTCGCAGGTCAACGAGTCCGTCCTCCGCCCCCCCTCCCTGGAGCAGCTGTCTGATCTCCAAATGGCGGAAGAGATGATCAAACAGGAGATGATCACCATGCTGCACTACGACTGCCTGCACCACCCGTCAGCCAGCGCAGCCAACCTCCTGCTGCGCAGCAAAGCCAGAGGGCCCGCCTCCGCCTCCAACAACGCCTCGCACATAGCGTACCTGGACTCACACAGCTACCAGCCAGTCAGCACCGAGGACATGGAGAAGGTAACGCCCACAATCACAACTAGCCTGATCACGTGATCTCACATTCTGTCTGGATTCCAATCCATCCACAAGTGATTTCAGTTCAGTTTCGGGTGGGAGTACTAACTCCTTCAGCCAATCAGCTTCACCATATCCACTCGGAAGAACGGCCAAAACGTATTTTTCACCAAGAAACTCCGCTGGTGCATACCCTTGTTGTTGTTTAATTGTTGTTATTGAGTCTATTTTATAACTGCGCTTATGGCTAATGGCTGTTTCCTCTACTAACGTTAATGTGATTGGTTGTTGCTTTGGGAGCCGCCGTACTGTTTTGCCAGCGGCGTCCCCCCCCCCCCCCCCCCCTTCCCCGATTGGCCGGTTACGTTGTAAACTCAGACTGGCAGGTCCCTGATTGGCCCATGCGTTTTGCAATTTCCGGAAATAGCTGGAGGCCGGACTGATCCGCAGAACGAAACAACGCGAGTTCATGTGATCAGGATGGTTACCAGGCGAAATAAATCACAACCAGGTCCATCATCATGATCTCACACACAGAAATCACAGGACAAAATGTGTGAATTGAATGTAAATTTGATGATGTGTTAACAAAACAGGCGTCAGCGGTGCTGACAGGAGAAATGGAGGTGGTGAAGGCAGGGATGGCTCATGGTGACCTGAGCATGGAGGCCTACAGCCAGGTGTGGGAGGAGTGCTACGGACAGGTAGGCATCCCCGCTCACCGTCTTCACTGACCGACTGACCGTAAAGTCAGATGAGAGAGTTGTTGACTTTCTGCCTGAACAGACAAATAACATGTATTCAGCTAACCATTCATAGACGATAAACACATTCATGGGACTGTTTCACACTTTCATGTGTCAATTGCCTTATTGTCCCATAACCCAAGCTAAACTTAAATCTAATCCTAATCCTGTCTTCAATCATTTTTATTTATTTATTTTCTCTGCCCCATTTGGTTGAGAGATTGGAAAAGAACATTGTTTACTTCCCACTCCTAAATCTACCTGACTTTCCTCTCCTGTATCTTGTCTCCCTCCCTCTCTCTCTCTCCTTCTCTAGGTGTTGTATCTAGCAGGTCAGAGCAGGTATACCAGAGCTAACCTGGCATCCAAGAAAGACCGCATTGAGAGCCTGGAGAGAAAACTAGAGGTGAGAAAGCACACACATGTGTTTATTTAAACAATAAACAATAAACAGTCATTAGACATTTTCGCCGGTCTGGCATATAACCTGTATTACTGAGGGCTTTTGGGTGAAGCAGCTTCTACTGTATTTATTTTTTATCATGTTCATCTCCTCTGTCTTGGTTGGAGCAGTAAAGGAAATAAGAGGATGTTATGTATGTCCACATGCTGCAGTTTCAGTTATTCATTTCATTATGATTTTTTTATTATAATCTGCCATTAGGTAACCTTTTTCTCTAGTGGCCACAATTGTTGTACTAGCCAGTTCTGCTGTTTTAAATCAGATTTTTTTTTAGGGTAGAATAGGATCTCTAAATTATGGTTGGCAACCTTCCAAAGTGGCTGGTAGATCAAATTCACAGCCATATCCAAAATGTCTCCGCCATTTTAGTTAGTTTACCACTCTGATTATGGGGTCATTTCATATTCAGAAGAGTATGGAGACAAAAGGTCAAGTGTATCGCTGTGTATAATCTTTGTTCCTTTTACATAAATTTCCCCCACAAGTTTGTATTATGCATGTATTATAATGAGACTCCATTCTTTGCATAGTATGACCCTCCCATGAAAATTTGAATTTGAAATTCCAACATAATTGTCTCTGTATCAGTGGTTCTCAAAGTGGAGTCGGGCGACCCCCAGGGGTCTTTGAGGGGGTTCCAGGGGGTCCCCAACAAAAAAAAGTGTAATAAATTATTTTCACTTTAATTCCATCCATAAGCAACACAATGATCATGGGTTTCATACACTTTCTGTAATAAAACCTCTAAAAGCAAAAATCTTATCAGATGGGGGACTCTGGGACAGAATGTTATCAAATGGGGTTCCATGGTCTAATTTGTGTCAGTTTAGGGGTCCTTGATGTGGAAGAAGTTTGAGAACCACTGCCCTATATCACCATTTTAATGAAATAAGAGGCATCCTTAAACTGCAGCCTCCTGATCCTGGAATCGTCTTGCGAACAAAAAATTACTTCCAAATCCAACATGTCCATAAAACACTCCCAAGAAAACTGTGGCTCAAAGTACTGAGTTGGCCGCATGCGTCTTGTCTGCAGGTGAACCGCGGTCACATGACAGCGGAGGCGCGGAGAGCCGCCAAACTGGAGAAGAAACTGAAAGTCCTGCTGGGAGGATTTCAGTCCAGAGCGCTGGGGCTCCTGAAGCAGCACAGTGAACTCTGGGAGCAGGTACCAAACTATGCTGCAAACTGAAGAGTCACGTTTGCTTTTTGGAATAAGGGAGATTTTATTGCACAATCAGCAACACAGTAATCACTAGTTGGCTGCATGTTTATGTTTGAATGTGCTGCACCTAATCTCATTTCCCCCTGGCTTTCACACACTTTAGACTCCAGTGGAGTGCAGCAAATCCAGGCATGATAGTTTGTTCTTGGTAATGTGTTCCGGTTATTATTGTGGGGATATCGTATATTATATTTATTGATGATAGTGATCTTGTGCTCATTGTGTCCACCAGGTGGAGCAGGCAGCTACAGAGCTCCAGACCTTCAATCAGCTGAAGAAGCAGGAAGATACTGCTATTCCCAGGAGAAAAGAGGTACAAATACACATAGACGTCTGTATTGCTATCCAACTTGACTTGTTACTACATTCAAGTGGCTCTGTTTATTCCAATTCCTCTGCATTCATAACCATATGTCTTAAACTATGCCAAACTCTAAATGCTGCCAGTAGCGGCCAGTCAAGAAATATTCTGATACAGATCTGCAACTCTTCTATGGTTAAAGGGGGAATTATGCTCACCCTGCCGTGAAGGGCGCGTGGGTGGAGCGAGGGGCGGGCGCGTCAAATGACGTAAATTTGTTGGGCGTGGTTATTCGCTAGCTCCGTCGGGCACTCGCACGGTGCGTCATTTTTTTCCTCACAGCGCGAGCAGCGCACGGCTTCTCTCCAAACATGTCCGCTTTCGAGCCACTGAGCCCTGAACACTGAGCTGTGTTTTCGCCACATTTCTTGACCTATGTGGTAGGCTATAAACTTAGATTTGCAACTGTTCGTTTTTAGTCATTTCACCAAGTAAATGTGTTGTGTTGAGAGCATTATTGAGAGAGATTAAAAGCAGCACAGAGTAGTAGGCTATCAGGGCTGAGAAGTAAAAACGGCTTTCAGTAAAAACAAGTTTGGTGAGTCCTTCATGTGCTGATGTGCGGTCGTTTGAGAGTGAAAGCGCACTCAGTACTGCACAGAGTTTCATTGCGACTTTTCACGGGCTGTTCTCACCATTGTACAATACATGCTGATCACTTTCTGAGTATAATGGCATCACCCCCAGCGCGAGGTCTACACGGTGACTCACGGAGACTCGCGGGGCCCCACCCCCACGGAGCTTTGCTCGAGTATAAGAGCACCTTAAGTGTGTGGTAGTCAGATTTAAACTAACAAATTATAAGTATTTATAAAAGTTGACTTGAGTGTTTCATACATCCTCTCTCTCTCTGTGTGTGTGTGTGTGTGTGTGTGTGTGTGTGTGTGTGTGTGTGTGTGTGTCAGGCCCTGCGGGAGGACGTGGAGAGGCAGAGCTGCAGGGAGCGAGAGCTGCAGCAGAGATATGGAGAGCTGCTGCTCGACAGGGAGACACTGCTCAACAACGCTCAGAAATATTGATCCACACACACACACACACACAAATCACATAAACATACATACTAGATATACACACACGCAAACTGATACCCACTCATAACACAGGCATTATGGAGACTTTGCTAAATTAATGTAGATAACAAATCAGCAATACTGAGAAATGCTGACACAAATAAATTCCCGTGCTCTTCCATCCCATCGAGTATCTGCTAGAACCCTTCTGTCGTTCTCTGATTGCCATGGCAACTCCAGAGATAAGCCCCGCCTCTGCGTACTGATGTTGCAGTGATGTCACAGACTGAGTTATGTGTTCAGTAGTCTGTTGTTTCTGTATTAGTGACCAATAAAGTTTCTATTGGACAACAGCCTTGCTGGATGTGTGTGTTTTATTAGCAGTGTTGGCGAAGCTACTTTGAAAGCATAGCTAGGGAAGCTATGTGGTAGACAGTTGACTGTAGATTGTACCAACTACTTGACCATGGAAGTAGTTGAAACTACAGCAAAGCTACCCTGGGAGAAATGTAGTTTAGGAAACTACAAGCTACACAGAAAAAGCAGTTCAAGGGTGTTTATCGGAAAACTTGGCATTTTGCATTCTTGATGTTTGATTTTCAAAGTACTGTTTTCAAAGTATTTAAGGCCCTTTTTGGATTAAGTGGATCCTTACCTCTCAGGAAAATGTGCCGTGTGTTACCGACATAACAATTACTGTTTGAAAAGGTTTTAAATCCATATTTAGAACAAATCTGATATATTATGAAAGATAAAGTCTCCCTTGTTATACTAAGTGTGTTTGTAAAGTGAGAATATTGAGGAGTTTACTTTTTTCCCATGGATGAATATGCCCATTTACATTTGGCACTTTCACAGCATCTTCTGTTTAAGAAAAAGTTATGTAAACAAACTAATAATACCCAAATTTCTTTGAGTGGATTACTGGTACTTTTTACTTAACGCATAAAATTCGTTTATTTTACATGTCTTTTCATATTTTAAATTATATTAGAATATTATACAAGTAACAGGGCTGACAAGTTAGCATATTGGTTATTCTGCCTGTTTAAGTTATAGTTATGGATGTAATAGGGTTATTTATGGAGTTGTAACGGAGTTAGTTATGTGACATTCATAAACCTTTAATTCAACATTACTAATCAGAATATTTTGGAGACAGATTTATTGAGAGGTTTTAGCATAGAAGATGATGAAAAATGATACTGTGGATGTAAATGTAAGCCAATTGTTTTATTCAAAATACTGAAATGACGAGGAGAGACTTCTCTTCTCTCTGGAGAATGATAACTGCTGCCTGATGTTGACAACATGTTTGTTGAACCTATGCAGCAGACAAGTGAAATGCTCAATAAGCTGAAGAGCTTTTGATTAGTTTTTTTGCTGTCACTTTGAATGACAGCCTTTTTTTCTTGTGGCATTTTCTTCTCCTCCATTACCCACTGTGTGTATGTAACACGCATTGTAGCATCATGAACAGTAGCCAGTGGGAACCTTTTCAGTTTGCATGTGGGACACTCTCCATACATGCATTCCTTACTGTTGGTGCTGCAAGAGACCTCCTCTGTTAGCCTCTCAAGGTTTGAGTTGGTAAGCAAACCTAGTTGCTTCAGCTTGTCAACCACAAAGCTGAGGTTCTCGTGGGTTTTGCACATGCAAGTATGTTCAAGATTCAAGATTCAAGATTTTTATTGTCACTCCATGGTACAAGTACCACGTGTGAAATTCTTGTGCAGTGGACTCCATTTACGACATAGTACAAATAGGCAACAAGCAATAAGTAATAGGCAATAAGAATAGGCATCTATAAGCAATAAGACAGCAATAAGGCAATAAGAAAAAGGCATCTATAAGCAATAAGACAAGTCGGTGGCTTATACGACAGTGGCATATTCATTGCACATAGGTGCACATGTCATGTGCATACGTTAGACGTGTTCAGACATTCCAAATTCGACGTTTTATACATGCATGTGCAAATAGCATGTACCTTATTAAACATACACTTAAATTTACAATTAAACGTTAGGCACCTTATTAAACATACACTTAAATTTACAATTAAACGTTAGGCATCCGTAAGTAGCAGCTGCAGTACGGTACGGTACGACTACTGCACTATTTGTGCATATTAAGGAGTCTCGTGGCCTGCGGGAAGAAACTGTTCCTCAAGCGATTTGTGCGTGTTTTTGGAACCCTGTATCTCCTCCCTGAGGGTAGCAGGGAGAACAGGCTGTTGTGGGGATGGTTTGTGTCTTTGATGATCTTCAGGGACCTCCTGAGGCACCGCTGGTTGTACAGTTCGTGCAGTTCTGGCAGTTCACCTCCTGTTACGTGCTGGGCCGCGCGCCTCACCCTCCGTAGCGCTCTGCGGTCCATGGTGGTACAGTTCCCGTACCAGGCGGTGAAGCCGCCTGTCAGCAGGCTTTCAATGGTGCCTCTGTAGAAGTCCCCGAGGATTTCTTTCCTCAGCCCGAATTTCTTCAGGCGCCTGAGTCCGTGTAGTCGCTGTTGGGCCTTTTTGACAACAGTGGCGGTGTGGCCAGCCCAGGTCAGGTCCTGGTGGATGTTGACTCCCAGGTACTTGAAGCTGTCCACCCTTTCCACCACTGTGCCGTTGATGGTGATTGGGGGGTGTGCGCCCCCCCTCTCCTGTAGTCTACAATGATCTCCTTGGTCTTGGAGACGTTCAGGGAGAGGTGGTTGTCCTGGCACCATTGTTCCAGTACCCCCACCTCCTCTCTGTAGGCCGTCTCGTCGCCCCCCGAGATCAGCCCCACGACCGCTGTGTCGTCTGCAAACTTCACAATTGTGTTTGAAGTTTGAGTCGCCACGTAGTCGTGGGTGTAGAGGTCGTACCAGAAGGGGCTGGAGACGCACCCCTGGGGCGCTCCTATGCTAATGGTCAGTGGGGAGGAGGTGAGGTTGCCCACCCTCACCACCTGGCGGCGGTCTGTCAGGAAATCCAGGATCCAGTCGCACATTGCCGTGTTTAGTCCCAGATCCCTGAGTTTGCATACCAGCCTGGAGGGTACTATGGTGTTGAATGCTGAGCTGTAGTCCACGAACAGCATTCTTACATAGGTGTCCTTCCCCTCCAGGTGGGACAGGGCGGTGTGGAGCACGTGTGCTACTGCATCCGCTGTGCTCCTGTTGGGGCGGTATGCAAATTGTAGCGGGTCGTGGTCCGGGGGGAGTGTGGGGCGGATCTTTGATATGACCAGCTTCTCAAAGCACGGGGGGGGGGGGGGGGGGGGAAGGGTGGTGGGGGGACGGAGAGGGGGGGGGATGGTGAGGGGGGAGGGGTGGCAGGGGGGGGAGGGGAGGAGGGGGGGGGGGGGTGAGGGGAGGGAGGGAGGTGATGGGGGGGGGAGAGTGGGAGAGGGGTGGGAGAGGGGAGGGGGGGGGTGGATGGGAGGCGCTCTGGCAGGGGGGTCGAATCTAGCGTAGAACGCGTTGAGTTCATCCGGTAGGGTGGGTGACGTGCTGTCCTGAATGGTTGGACGTACAACCCAGAAGGGTCTTTGTCTGCAAAAGACAGCGTAGGACAAGACTGTTTGGATTTTCAGCTTGGAACTTCCTGTGAAGGTTTAACAGTGAATCAACAAGAAATCTCTTGTTTTTTAACTTTGTGTCGCGTTATGGTCTGGTTTCTTCCAGTCGTGACCCGACTGACATCATCCTTAGTCATCATCCAGCAGTCCAGGATGTCCTCTACACACTGTACTGGGGACATTCTGACTCTAGCTAAGTTGATTAGTCAGTGAATGTGACAGATGATCTAAGTGGCACACAGTAGATCTAAGGTCGGCATTGCGGGTGGACACCATTGGGAAAAACGGGGAACATAGGACCCAGGGAACATAGGGATGACCCCGCGTGTACGTGCGTGCATGTTGCTGATTGGTCGGAAGTCGACAGACTTTTCAAATGTAGCGCCGTTAGCTATCGACCCGCCTCCACATTTGCATATCGGAGCCAATAAAAGTAGCGTGACCCCGCTGTGCGTTGCAGAGAGGAGAGACAGAAGACAGAAGCATCACAGAGAGAGAGAGAAAAACTACGAACACTACAACTACGAACATTGCTACAAATTGTTGTCGGTGTATCATGGATTCCGTCGTGAGATACGAGTCACACAGCAGAAGGTAAAATCACCAGTTGCTAGCTAACTAACGTTAACTTAGTAGCCTATGTTTGTGCGTAATTTCAGTAGTCACACGACGACCAGCCGCTGCCGGGTCACATAGCAGAAGGTAAAATCACCAGTTGCTAGCAAACTAACGTTAGCATGGAAATAACGATAAAAAAAATCAGCAAGCCAACATGCTAACTAACGTTAGCATGGAAATAACGATTAAAACATGCTAGCGTCGATGCAAGACTCTTCAAGGCTGAGTCTCGCATCGAGGTTATCAAAATGCAATCGACGGTTAGTATGTAAAATAACGTTGCACTGAAACGGACTTGTTTTCTTTCCGTCCATGACTGCCTGACATCTCAGGTCCTGTCACAACGTAACGTTAGTAGCCTATTACCGTATGTGCCTAATTTCAGTAGTCACACGACGACCAGCCGCCGGTGTGGGAGCTGGTCCCGGGGACTGGGGACTTGGTGGGTGTAGGCAGTCCCATCACCGGCCCTGTGTGGGCCGGGCCGCTGTGCACTTGGCACGGCCCAGAGTGCACACCGCAACCCCCCTGGTAGTCACGGGGACTACCAGGGGCGGAAAAGGAACGAGCACCGGCACAACAAGTCCCCGAGTCCCAGCCAGCTCACACACACTCCGGTGTGGGCGCTGGTCCCGGGGACTGGTAGCCTCGATGCAAGACTCGATCTTCATCCTTCAAGGCTGAGTCTCGCGTCAAGGCTACCTAAATGACATCTCAGTGCCAGTGAAAAGGGTCTCTGTAGCCAATGAACTCCCACCCCCCAAACAAAACAACAACAACACACATTCGAAAACAGACACAAACAAGTCTATTTTGCTCTCAAAATATAACCATTAGTGATCCTAAAACTGTTTGTTATATTGAGTGAGTTATTCAACATCTAAACTTGTGTAATATGGGACCGGAGGAGATGGAAAACAATGTCCCTGTCAGTCCTTATGACCATGTGGTTTCTCCCATCCCTATTTTATTCTCTCTAGTGCGCCCGTCATGACCCGCAGCAAGTTGAAGCCTGTGGCCTTGCAGAAAGGCAGCCAGCGGCTTCCCATCCAGGGTAAAACCGCCATACCTGCCGTAGTCAACAAGGAAAAGCGTCTGAGAGGCCGCTTTCCACCGCCAGATGACATGTGGCCCATCAAAGCTGCCATCAGTCATCTCACCATGACGGAATTTTGGGATGTGAGTGAAACAGCCATGACTCCATTGCAAAGCTCAACAAACTTGTGTTGCCTGTTATTAATTATGAATGAATCAAGACATTTAATATTTTTGTTACATTTATCCACACAGCAATTGACAGATCTGAAGAAGGAGAACTTTAACCTTAAGCTGCGGATCTACCATTTGGAGGAGCGCAAGGGGCAGGAATGTGATGACTCCACCGAGGACATGTTCAAAACGGTGTGTATATACTATATACTTAAGTATGCAAAAATGTATATTAGTTCCTATTTATGGATGTTATGCATTCATGTGGCCTCACAGTGCCATATAATGTGTATGTGACTGTTTCCTAATGGGAATAAATTACATCACAACTCCAGCTGTGACTACAGCTGGGCGTTATTCAACCCATAGCCCGCAGAGCTGATCTCAGAACAGTTGATTTTTCTCCTTTATTTGTGTACGTTGCCACAGTAACCCGTTTCATTGTTGTGATTGTATTGTTGTCTTTTTGGGTGAGAAGTATTTATGAGAATCTCATTGTCTCACCTGGAAAGTTCATCTACTCTTTTTTCCATTTAGATAAAAGAAGTGAAATGTATTGAAAGACTTGTATCTTTTTGTAGTACACACATATTTTTTTGCGGCGCTGGCCAATACACCTATTTGCACTGAGTCTATATGTGTATATTCAGAGCACTTCCATTCCCCCGAACCCCATCCCCCCCTGATTTTTCTCCCCTATTGTACTTGGCCAATTCCCCCCCCCCCCCCCCCCCCCTGCTGCCCTGGTCACTGCTCCACCCTCTGCCGATCTCGGGAGAGCCGTAGACTAGCACCATGCTTCCTCCGAGACATGTGCAGTTGCCAGCCGTTTCTTTTCACCTGACAGCGGGGAGCTTCACCGGCAGGATGTAACATGTGCGAGGATCACGCTATTCCCACCAGTTCCCTTCTGCCCTGAACATGCACCCCGACCGACTAAAGGAGGCACTAGTGCAGCGACCAGGACAAATACCCTTAATCCGGCTTCCCACCTGCAGAGACAGCCAATCGTGCCTGTATGGACGCCCGACCAAGCCGGAGGTAACACGGGGGTGCGAACCTGCGACCCTCGTGTTGGTAGGCAGGGAATCTATCGCCCCAGAGGTCTTCCATTCTACATTATCTGCCATGCCTGCCAGAGCCTGAAATGTTGCCCTGTGTCTCACTGATTTTTAACCAGGAAACAAGTGAGAAAGTCAGTGAATCAAATAGCTGCGTTCACCACTAGGCGTGCCTAGTCCAACTTGTTTCATTGCTAGTGCCAGTGTT
Organism: Poromitra crassiceps; assembly: GCF_964638095.1. NCBI lineage: Eukaryota > Metazoa > Chordata > Actinopteri > Beryciformes > Melamphaidae > Poromitra > Poromitra crassiceps. The sequence goes on from NC_139647.1 coordinate 19,434,324, forward strand.
TTTGCTATACATCCACCTGTATTTGTCCTATAATGGAATTAATGTTGTCTCTCCCAAGAACATTGACCTGAAGATAGAGGTGGAGTCCATCAAGAGAGAGCTGTCAGGGAAAGATGAACTACTGGTGTCTGCATCGTAAGTCGTATACATCGTATACAACCCCACCATATTCAAGAAACTAGCAGTGTTAGCGTCACAGCGATGAATAGTCATGTTTGTTTGGTATTATTTGATATATCAACTATCTTATTGTTATCCTGCAACCAACATGATTAGTTTACTACCTGAATGTAGGCAGCAACTTTGTACCCAGAGGCCACTAACCAAGGTTCATAGGATTATGAACATCCTGGAAAAGTTATAGAAGTGGAAAATTGTGATTGCTAAGTCTAGCAAAACAGTAACCACTTCCTGTATATGCCTTACTATGTGTCCACTCTCGACACAAGAGGTATCATTGATGGGGACCTGGTTTTGGTTCTGTTAGAAAGGAATTTTGAAGGGAACATAATTGTTCAAAGCCCTTTAATAGAAGCTTAGGATACCCCGGTAGGTACCAAAATCCCAGAAATGATGTCAACGTTACATTAGTCTCTAAAGCTTTGACTACAGAACTTTGCGTAGTATTCAGGCAAACAGTCTCAGAAGGCAGGAAGATGTCATGGAACCACACTGGTGAAAATGTGTCTGGACGCTCACCTCATTTCGTCTGTGTATGTTGTCAGGAAAGCATTGGAGAGTCTGTCTGGAGAGGTGGGAGAAACCCGGCGTCTGAGAGAGCAAGCTCAGAGAGCGGACGCTGCACTTCAAGACACATCCAAGAAGGTCGCCGATTTAGAACAGGTGAATATTCAAGACTCAGTGAAGCTAATCATTACCGTTGATTTTCAATACACTTGAAAATATATGTGTTTTGCAGGAATAACTGCATAATAGTAGGTGGTCACCAAACCTTATGAGGAGTGATCAACTCTTGATTTGATATAGTTATGTAGTAAGTGACCTTTGATACTGTCTGTCTTCCCTGTAGGCACTGAGGGATGCGCTGGACAGAGAGAAGGACAACAAGGCACAAAGGGATGCTCAGGTTGGTCTTATCTGCATGTTTCCTTCTTTAATCTCTGCGTATGTTTCATAAGATGACTGACGCTCGCTAACATGTGACTTTAACTGGGAATGCATATAAGGCTAACCAGAATGTTGTCACTGCAGCTGTTCAAATATTCGGCCAGGTGAATTGTATGGTTATTCATGGTTGTCGTCTATTGGGGGAGGGGAGGGGTGTTTTTAACTTGTCGGTGTCTCTCAGCTAAGTAGTAGAGAAGTACAGAAGTATGAGTGTGTGTATGCCATATGTTTAAGAGTGAAAGGAGTGAAATGGACCATAATTAATTAAAAAAAATGTTTTTAATTAAATCACAACAGATCACTATAGCACTCCCCGCCTGTGTCACTAAACATACTTGCTGATATTTGCTCATGTTTTTTTCTTCTTTTCTTTGTCATGTATTCTGTGCTTGTGCTAAGAAGCAGAGTGACCTTAGCCGTTTGGAGTCTCACAATAAGCTGTTGAATGATGAGCTCACCCAGGCAAAAAGCACCAATGAAAATGTGACGAAAGCACTGGAGGGAGCCCAGAACCAGAACAAGGTACGGTACATAGAGACAACTTTATTTTTATTTTTATTGCACAGTATTGAAAGTATGTTTGATTGAAGAGTTGCTAATTATGAACTCATTAAAAAACAGACCCTGACTGGGAAGTTGGAGGAGAACAAGAAGGAGATCAGCACGCAGGAGGAAAACGCTCTGAAATGCGGCAGATCCATCCAGGAGCTCGGTCAACTCGTCCAGGAAAAGGACAAAGAGGTGAGCTTAAATCAACACAACTCGTTTCACTCATTGTTGACTTTAGAGCAATTGAGATAATAACCTATCCTGTGGTTTGATTTATCACGGCAGCAAATATTGTTTGCTGTGACCCTACTGTGCCGTCTCTAGGATTCTGTGTTAGGCGTGTCTCACACGAAGCCGTCTTGTCCTTCTTCTGTTGTGCAGATTTCAGAGCTGTGTCGTCATGAGGCTGTGGCCAAGGCTAGAGAGGCCGCGCACAAAGCCAAACTGCAGAAATACCAGCAGGCAAGTCACCTGCACATTCACTATGCCAGTGTAACGCTATGCTACATGCTAATCCTCACTCTTTGAGTGTGCTCAATCTGCCCACACCATTATTCTGCTTGCAGAAAGTCAGAATCCCTTCGAACAGTCATTGAAGAAAAAAGTCACTTCATGCATTACAGTATATTGACATCTATATACTCTGTATCTTGACATCTCCCTTAGAAAGCGGAGGAGCACCACACTCTTTTGATGGAAAAGCAGGCAGTGCTGACCCAACTCCAGTTGGAACAGCATAAGAAAAGGCTGGAAGCCCAGAAGCTGGAGCATCTCCTGGCGATGAAGGGGATGGACCTTGATGACATGCAGCAGGCAAAGGGCCAAGTGGAGTCTGAACTGGAGGATAGGAAGAGGAAAGGAGACAACGCCCTGAATGTAAGGCAGCTGGAAGCTAGTAGTGTGCTAGTAGCTCCAGAAAAAAAACAAATCAGAATCAGCCATGTTGGTGCCAGAGAGTAAGGGCCACCACATGGACTTCAGTCTTTTTTAAACATCTTTCCTTTTCTTAGCTCGTTCATAGTTGCTTGTTGTAGAGTCCGTCTTTGAATCAATACAGCAGCATCATAAAAACACATCACTCCAGAGCCCAGAACGAGGAGTGATCAACTCTTGATTTGATATAGTTATGTAGTAAGTGACCTTTGATACTGTCTGTCTTCCCTGTAGGCACTGAGGGATGCGCTGGACAGAGAGAAGGACAACAAGGCACAAAGGGATGCTCAGGTTGGTCTTATCTGCATGTTTCCTTCTTTAATCTCTGCGTATGTTTCATAAGATGACTGACGCTCGCTAACATGTGACTTTAACTGGGACTGCATATAAGGTTAACCAGAATGTTGTCACTGCAGCTGTTCAAATATTCTGCCAGGTGAATTTTATAGTTATTCATGGTTGTCCTTCATTATTGGGGGGGGGGGGGTGTTTTTAACTTGTCGGTGTCTCTCAGCTAAGTAGTAGAGAAGTACAGAAGTATGAGTGTGTGTATGCCATATGTTTAAGAGTGAAAGGAGTGAAATGGACCATAACACAGATATTTAATTTAATTAATAAAAAAAATAATATTTAATTAAATCACAACAGATCACTAATAGCGCTCCCCCCTGTGTCACTAAACATACTTGCTGATATTTGCTCATGTCATGTAACCTATCCTGTGGTTTGATTTATCACGGCAGCAAATATTGTTTACTGTGCCGTCACTAGGATTCTGTGTTAGGCGTGTCTCACACGAAGCCGTCTTGTCCTTCTTCTGTTGTGCAGATTTCAGAGCTGTGTCGTCAGATTCACAGCAATGACGCTGTGGCCAAGGCTAGAGAGGCCGCGCACAAAGCCCAACTGCAGAAATACCAGCAGGCAAGTCACCTGCACATTCACTATGCCAGTGTAACGCTATGCTACATGCTAATCCTCACTCTTTGAGTGTGCTCAATCTGCCCACACCATTATTCTGCTTGCAGAAAGTCAGAATCCCTTCGAACAGTCATTGAAGAAAAAAATCATTTCATGCATTACAGTATATTGACATCTATATACTCTGTATCTTACCATCTCCCTCAGGGGGCGGAGGAGCACCACACTCTTTTGATGGAAAAGCAAGCAGTGCTGACCCAACTCCAGGGGGAACACCCTAAGAAAATGCTGGAAACCCAGAAGCTGAAGCATCTCCTGGCGATGAGGGGGATCGAGCTGGAAGACATGCAGCAGGCAAAGGACCAAGTGGAGTTTGAACTGGAGGACCTGCAAGAGCAAAAGAGGAAAGGAGACAACGCCCTGAATGTAAGGCAGCTGGAAGCTAGTAGCTCCAGAAAAAACCCCATCAGTCATTCCAAACCTTTTCTCTGATATATACTCAAATTAAAATATGAACTTCTGTGTAACAGTATTGCCATTCTTCTCACCCCCCTCCAGGATCTGCAAGATCAGCTGAAGAAGCTGAGCGGGCAGATTGGGGACAGGGAGCGACTGGAGAGGAGATTGCCTGAGGTGGAGAAAGAGGTGGAGTTGCTGCGGGAGAGGCTGGCCCGGCGCACCACCAACTTGGATCAGAGCAGGAAGGAAGGCGAGGCTCTGAGGAAGGACAAGCTCTGCCTGGAGGAGGCGCTGCACTCCAGCAAGGAGGAGCTGCACAGGTACATGCGCGCGCACACACACACACACACACACACACAGCTACTTTATCACAATACTTACATCAGGATACGATATTATTGCAATTTTAAAAATATTGCGATTGATTACCTTTTTTCAACTGCAAATGATCTCCCCATAGGAAAAAGCTTCTATCTAATGACATAAAGTTTCCAATCTGTTCATTTCACTTCAATCATTTTTATTGCAGCAAAATTGGATTGTCAAGCAGACAGACTGACCAACACTGTCATAAAAAAACCTGTCATAAATGTTGCGTGCACTTGACACTTTATATGATCAAATATTGTGATATTTGGTATTCGTGCCACACAAAATATTATGCTGTATCGACCCCCCACCCCCTAGTATACACACACACACACACACACACACACACACACACACACACACACACACACAGGCCAGATCATTAACAGGACAAGCTATTCTGCACCACACACTCGCAAACAAGATACACACATACTATCATTACTGCCCATAATGACAGTATACAAAACACTCATTACAATTAACCATAATTCTATACCATTACTAGAACTTAGAACATGAGAATATAGCATTTGAGTCCTTGCCCCAGAGCACACGCATGCACGCGCCATACTGAATCCTTTACAGATGACCCCAGGCCCCAGAGGACAGTTCACTGACATATCACTTTCCTACAGTCGTTGCTGTGTGTGCACACACGTGTACTGTACATGCATATTGTCTTTAAGGGCTAGACCGTTATCTATGAAACCTTTCTTTGATAGAGTAGTATGTTTTGTGTTGTGAAACTTCTGATCCCTGTGTGTGCGTTTGCAGGTTGCAGGGTGAGGTTAAGTGTCAGGTGACACTCCAGAGGCAGCAGGTGGCTGACTCCCAATGCTTGCTCCAGTCGCTGCGTGCGGAGCTGCAAAAGATCAAACACACTCACAAACGCACAGGTACGCCAAGGCATGTTGTCTCTGAAAAGAGTCTTGTGCTGATTTACAGCCATTGTTGTTGTTGTTGTTTTTGGAGTCTCTCTATTCTCTATTGAGGACCTCTACCAGAGCCAATCCCTTCATAAGCACTGAACATGGTCAGGGACCCCTCACACCCTCTTCACAAACTCTTTGAACCTCTGTCATCTGGCAGGAGGTGCTGGAGTATCAGAGCCAGAACCACAAGACTGTTAAACAGTTTCCTCACACAAGCTACCAGGCTGCTAAATAGCCAATCCATCTCACCCTGATAAGACTCTTAATTGTTCACATTTACACTGGACACTGGTTTTACAATCTTACAAACGTAATTGTTTTCACTTTTTTTCTGTGTTGCATACATATTTGTGTTTCTTATATATTGTTATTTCTTTTCTTTTTTTTGCACCTTGATCCTTTAGAGAAACATTTTCTCATTCTGCCTTGCATAGAGATGTATGGTAAAGTGAGAGTAAACTAAACTTGAAATGTACTATTAATTAAGGTATTGCTTAATAGAGCTTGAAGAGGCTTTAAAGGCCACATACTAACAAAAGATGCACACGTTTTTGCATGACGAGCCAACTTTCAAAATGCCCACGTTACTTTTCAAAAGAGACACTTTGGTGGCGTTCGGGTAGTGTAGGTAGATTCCCTGCCTTCCAACATGAGGGTCGCAGGTTCGTATCCACGTGTTACCTCCGGCTTGCTCGGGCGTCCATACAGGCACGATTGGCTGTGCCTGAGGGTGGGAAGCCGGTTTGGGCGTATGTGTCCTCGTCGGTGCACTAGCGCACTATCGAAAAATCATTTAAAAGGGACACTTTGGTGAGCCAAGTTACACGAGAATCCGGCAACACCTCTGATCTGAACCAGGGCTTAAAATCCGAGAGAAATTCTGGTTAATGCTGTGCAATCGTGAGCTAAATTTCCCTCTCCTTGCTTGTACTTCTGAGCAGAATCCAGCGAGGCGTCCAAGGAGCGTGTCCCTGTCCCTGGCTCGGGCTCGGTGGACGTAGGGGAGCTTCTTCTGGAGATCAGAAACCTGAGGCTGGCGCTGGAGAGGAGCATCCAGAGCAACACGGCACTCCAACAGATGCAGGAGGAGCTGCTGCTCAAAGGGGCCAACTGCCCGTACACCATCAACATCAACAACTACCCTCTCTCCGCCTCAGGTAAACAACAACACAGACCCAGAGGAGCAGTACTGCCCGTCTGTGACCATAGACTGTATAGAAATATGGACATAGCTACCGTGATGTCACCCATTGGTTTGTGAACTCCTGATTTGAAGCCTCGAGTTTGACATTTTGACCGTCGCCATCTTGGTTATTTGAGCCAGAAGCAGCTAGCGTGAGACCAATGGTTTCCCACAAATCCGCAGCGCTGCCTGCCATTGGTCACTGGAATCACGCCCCAAAACATAGTCTGCTTTACAGTCTATTTGACTCTAAATGGGAGCGTAATTTACAAAATGATCATCATGCTGTATTGAAGAAGACTTGAAACGAGCGATTTAGACCACAAAACCGAGGTAATAAATCAAAAAAATGTATGTTCCAAAAGTCATAAAAGTTCTTCACGTTTGTGAAGATTATCACGCTGAACCCAAATTCACGTTTCCCATAAACTTGTGTTAACCACAGACCTTATTTTATGCATTTAAGCGAAACCCCCCATGTTAAATCCCATAGACTTTTCCTCTCACAAACCCCCGGAAGTATACCTCCAGACTCATTCCTGCCGCTCTCTATTACTCTGCCCAGTTGTGTCAGTGACAGTGTTGCTTTCTCTTTTGTCTCTTGTCCTGCCATTCATAACTCTGTCCAGAAATGGCACGTCGTGCTAAGAAGGAGGTGGACGAAGGCTACCAGCACAGCGGCAGCTCTGGTGAAGGCGTCTCTTCCGGCGATCCCTCCCTCCCGGTGCCAGGCCACCGGCTCTGGGCCGATCGCAACGGCCGCCATGTTTTGGGCCAGATTGAGGACTTCAAAGCCCTGTACAAACAAATCTCAGAGGGCCACAGGCTCACACGCAAGATGGACAAACACCTGCAGGACAACAAGGTAATGACACGCTATGTCAAACATCTATTTCTCCCAGTTGCAAATGTGTGGTGGTGGTGTTGTTTTTAGATTAGATCTTCTTTCAGGGTTTGATTTCACTCACACACACACACACACACACACACACACACACAAATGTGAAAGACAACTCATTTATTTGTAGCAATTCCAATTTCCCACTTTTTCTCAGTTTCCTCTGTTTTGTAGCATCCTGACTATCCAGTGTTGTGCGAGTTCACACTTCACAAGAGCTCGCTCAAAGTTCATTTCACACTGATTAAAATTAACCAGTCACGTCGTTCATAGTTGACAATTTTGAATTTTCAACTAAGTTCACAGTCCCTGTGTGAATAGTCTCCAGCTGTATATCCCCCCCCCACCACCCCACCCCCATTGGGAAAACTGGATGGGGATAGATGAGATTTTAGTTGAGTTGTATTGCCACTTTTCATTGCCACTATTTTTAGACAAAGTCGACATACCGACATACAGCAGTTCAGCAACATTCTAGACAACAAACAGCCTATTGAAGTGGATCTATTGTGTGCATGTCTCATCAGGCGAAGGAACCGCAGCATCTGAAGAGTTTGACCACCGGTGTGAAGAGCATGCAGCAGGTCCTGGAGGAGGCCCACCGACTGCTCAAACTGCTGTGGAGAGTCTCTCTGCCAGCTGGCAACATGCCAGGGGACGGCAGCAACAACCAGCAGGTAGACACACACACACACCTGCGCATGCACACACACACACACATGCACACAGTATCCATTCAAGCATCTATATGGACCACACTTACTCCTCTCTTATCCTCCGTTATCAGGTTGAGCTGTTGAAGGACGAGATAGCCAGGCTGAACAACCTGATGGTCCAGAAGCAGAGGATGCTGAGTGAGGCAGCCGCCTTGGCACACATAATCGCACCAGACTCTTTGGTCTCAAGGGCCATGCTGGAGGACCAGACGAAGGTCAGTGATGGTTGAGGCGCAGGGTTTGAGAATGATCTGATGCAGGCGATTCTTCATGAGGGGCTGTGGATTTAGTCTCGTTTGTTGCATGAAGCAGATACCAAGACATCTTATCATGAGGAGATATATTGTCATATTGTGTGCGAGTGACTGGTTAAATCTGTGCATTTATGATGCCATCCCTACTTAACTGAGCCGAGGCAGCTTTTCTGAGCAAGAGGCATGCTTCTGCAGGCAGTGTGAAAGCTTGGACATTTCCATTCATATCTTTTTGCCAAAATGAACAGACGTCACTGCATGTCTGAGACCAAAGATAAGAAACAACTGTAAGTGCTAGCCTGGCCTTCATGTTAGTGTGCCCACAGGACGTCTCGTGTTTCCCGTCAGTTTCCAAGAGATGCTACAGCCCCCCAGCCAGAGAAAATGAGTTGGGCAGTACCAACTGTAGTTGCACATGACCTCCCTGTTTTGGTACCCATTATAAAAGAAAAAAAAAAGTTTTGTAAATACCGTATTCCTGGATTTCGAATGTCTATCCTTTTTTGTTGAAGTTAAAACAGCATAAATTAATGCTTATCTGAAAACCTTATGTTCCTATGTTCCTATGTTCTTATGTTCCTTGTGTTCTTCCTACCTATGTTCTCATTATAACTAATATTAGCTTGTTTTTGAAAAATTATTTTGTCTGTTTTTTTTTTTACTATCTTTAAAAACGTATAACTGTTTTATAACTATATTTGAACCTGTTAACTGTATAATAAATATGTGTTTTTGAAAGTTGAAAGTATTTATAGTACCGTAATATAAGCTTGTTTTTTGAAAAAATATTTTGTCTTTTTTACTATCTTTATATTTGAAAAATAATATAACTGTTTTATAACTTGTATATTTGAACTGTTAACTGTAATAAATATGTATCTTTTTGAAAGTAATTTGCCCAACACTGGTGAGGACAATCAATCATTACTTTCCTTCATATTGCAATATTCACAAATACCAGTCTCATGTTTACCAGTGATCTGTAGTGTTTAAGACCAGTGTGCTCAAAGCGCCTGGAGCAGGCAGCCTCTCTGTGATTAGCCAGGAGCGAGGCTTCTGTTTTGACAGCTCTTGCCTTCTCCCACACCAAACCAAACACTCTGCGCCCAGCCCAGCGATTTCAGTAACCAACTGAATTACTCTTCTTGATAGCGGACAATGAAATAAATCACATACGTTCCTTAGTTTAATAGGCTATATATGAATGCTAATGTGGCCTCACCCTCGACCATGCAACCAATATTATTAGTTTTATTTATTTTAGTAATTATGCTGCTACCCAACTTGTACCCAACAATGGGATTTGTACAGTGACCCCCGGCGTAAACAGCTGGTGATGTTAAAGACGGGGCAGTGCTGCAATGTCTCCTCCATCGAGTCTACTTAACTATTTCTAAATTGACTAAAAGCTCAAATATACAGTAGCCTTTTCCAGATTTTGACCTATAGCCATGCAGGCACTTCAAAAGTCATACAGAGAGAAATACAGCATCAGTGGCAGTGCCTTTGTGGTTCACTGTGTATGTCAGCTGCCATCAGAGGGAGCCACCGTCATCCTTCAAAACCGTCAGGACATTCAGCTTGGGGTGGTGGTGGTGGTTGCTTAAACCTACATACAGTACATTCAGTTAAATTCAGCTTGTGGTGTGTAGTCTACCATGTAAGCTTCAGTCCTCCCACAGTAACCCTGCTACAAATCCAATGTGCGGGATTTTGTTGCATGTTGATTGACAGCTGAAATGTAACATTTTTTAAACCAGACAGGTCAAACTTTTTACAGCGGGATTTTGGCTGACCTCTGTTCTCTCTCTCTCTCTCTCACTCTCTCTTAAGGTCTCTCGCTCACATGAAAGTGAGGCTTCCTTCAGGTACATCGGTACATTCAGCTTGGGGGGGTGGTGGTGGTGGTTGCTTACACCTGCGCTAAACCTCTGGTGTCACTCCACATTTACTCTTTAGGCTTTAGGGCAAGGTAATAGTCTACTGGAAATTTCTTCGACCCAGTAATGTTGTTTCTTATGAACTTTTATGATTGAAATGTCATATTTATGCCTAGTGGATGAAATTCAACTTAGTTGGTAAGAGTTGCATGTTGGGCAATTTGAGTAATTACCATAATGAGCTAATTAATCGCCAAAACTGGAAATTAGCATGAATTATATAAATAGTGAGGCTGAAACCAGGAAATTGTTATACTGTATTGTTGCTTTTAATCAATTTATTAAGTGATCAAGAGTCTAAATTGATGTTTGGAAGTCCAGAAATTAATATCTTGCCATAACTGAGTCTACTTAACTATTTCTAAATTGACTAAAAGCTCAAATATACAGTAGCCTTTTCCAGATTTTGACCTATAGCCATGCACTTCAAAAGTCATACAGAGAGAAATACAGCATCAGTGGCAGTTCCTTTGTGGTTCACTGTGTATGTCAGCTGCCATCAGATGGAGAGGTTGTGAGTTCTAATCTGAGATGTGCACAGATTGAACTTTCATCTGTTTTTTTAGGCAGCAAAGTTATTGTATTGTTATTGTAAACAAATTGGGTTCTTCTGGGTTTTGTTTTATCAGATAAACAGTAAAGACTTGACTAGGATTGGTTAAGGTTAGGGTAAGAATCTCAGGGAAAGCCAATCAGGCAGCATAGGCTGTGCATCTTGTCAAGAAGTACAGTTAGTGGGATCCTGGCTGACTTCACGGTTTATGGTGCCTTCAAAGCGATCAGGACAAAAGAAAAAGGAGTAGTCCTCACTCCTCATGCCTAAACCCAACCAATCACTCCTCATGCCTAAACCCAACCTAGCCTGGGTAAACCCAGCCCCCAGTGACCTGCTCTCAGGCTCACCCTGCTTACAGTCACAAGTGACTGGGAACTGAGAGAGCAGGTCACGTGGGGGCTGGGTTTACCTAGGCTAAACCCAACCAACCATCACTCATCATGCCTAAACCTAACCAATCACTCCTCATGCCTAAACCTAACCAATCACTCCTCATGCCTAAACCTTTGCATGTGAAAGTTTCTGCCATTGCCTTGTGGTCACTTGTAGCATCATAGCTATATTTTTTTTATACAGAAAATTAAGAAAGTATATTATTTATCTGAGTCCAAATAAATACATTTTCCACTGTTTCTAAATCATTCTAATATATTTGTGTTGAGAAGATGACAGGACTGGCTGACTGAAAATTCTTTATTACAACAATTAAACAACAGACAAGACAAATAATGGTTTACGGGAATGGGGGGGTGAAGAAAGTGTTGATCCTCAGCAGGCTAAGAAGGCCATCCCACTCCTCCGATAGGTGCTCTGAGAGAGAGGAAACGTGTAAGTTATGAATGTATACTGTTACATCAAATCAGGTGTGTATATAAAAAATATATATAATCATACATGGTCTCTGCAGTGTGTCAGTAGACTGCTAAAATATTAATTTGTGATTTAGAATTTTAGAATTTAATTATTTTTGAAGACAATTGACGGATATTCTTTTTACATGTGCCTAAGACTTTTGCATAGTACTGTATGCCTGTGCATAAATGTGTGTGTAGTCGGTAGTGGGCATGTAGCATGGTGTGGTGTGTGTGTGTGTGTGTGTGTACATACTGTGTGTCTGTAGTTGTATCTTCTAATAGCCTCTCTGATGTGACAGGGTTGGATGGCTCCACTGGGAGGTTCCACTGTAGCAGGACAACTCTGAAACACACACACACACACACACACACACACACACACACACACACACACACACACACACACACACACACACACACACACACACACACACACACACACACACACACACACACACACACACACACACACACACACACACACACACACACACACACACACACACACACACACACACACCCATGAACTTCACTCTGCTTACCAGTCAGAAAAATTATACTTTTATTAAAATGGTAATGGGTCCAAATTCCTCACAATATTAACTGACATTACAAGATATTGTGTTGGGTAATAGACTGACTAGTGTGCAGTATTTTATTCGGCTTACTTTGCATTTATAGGAGGGAATTCAAAAGGCTGCAGCCTGTTTAGTTGCCAACTTGACCAGTTTCTCCAGTCTATTAATCTTCCAATGACTTAAAGGAACACTCTGCCAATTTTCAACCAGCTTTGTATCATTAGAACATCAGTAGTATATCAGAAAACTGTAAACTGTTTTGAAGTCTGTAATTTAATTTGACAGTTATTGAGTGTTAAAGCGTGGACCAGTGACATCACTGGTCCACACTAACGCAAATGAATAACTCATTAACTCAAATAAACTCTCAATAACTGTCAAACTAGATGAATGATGAATAGTTTGTCAGTTATTGAGAGTTGATTTGAGTTAATGAGTTATTCATTTGAGTTAGTGTGGACCAGTGATGTCACTGGTCCACACTTTAACAGTCAATAACTGTCAAATTAAATGACAGACTTCAAAACCGTTTACAGTTTTCTGATATACTACTGATGTTCTAATGATACAAAGCTGGTTGAAAATGGGCGGAGTGTTCCTTTAAGAAAGGCTGGTTACTCACTGCTGTCTCACTTCCCATACTTTTATATCCCATCCTAAAACAACCAATATCCCTCAGATCAGAGGACTACAGCCGACACACACACACACACACACACACACACACACACACACACACACACACACACACACACACACACACACCTACCTTTTTGCGTTTTCTCTGTCTGGCTCGGCCATCCAGACTGCCGTTGCCTTGTAGTTGGGGCTTGGAAGAGTGGGAGGAGCCTGGAGTGGAGGGGGGAGTGGCTTCAGGGGAGTCTGGATCCTTCTTTACCTGAAAGAGACAGAGAGGAGAGAGTATTTACCTAAAGCCTGAAAATGGGTTATGGAGGCAGACATGTTTAATGGTTACAAAACAATTGGAGTTAAGAGAAGTGTGTGTGTGTGTGAATGAAATATCTTGAAATATCAGCCCTTAGTAGAATATATTACAACTCTAGGCTATAGCTGCCAACTCATTGTGCTTGTGTTTGGGAGTCTGGGGCATGTCCACAAACTCGTGCTCCGTGGACTGCAACTAGGCAGGCTGCTAAAGCCTGATGCAAAAAAATTAGCAAAATACTGCTCCATTTCAGCCATAATAGGCAGCCTCTTTATCTGGAGAAGACGATGCTTTGTATACCCTTGAGTGCTAAACATGCTTACATATGTCAGTTTGCATACTTTATATTTAAGTCATCATCTTGCTGCAATGTCTTTTCCTGTGCTTAAGAAGTACATGCATCAGTGTCTGGTTCAATATAAATGTACTGTACTGCGTGCGGCCTTCTTCTAAAATGTTTGGGTCTGTAATATTTGCTCTACTTTGGATCCAAATAAAAGTATGTAAATGTGTGTGTGTGTGTGTGTGTGTGTGTGTGTGTGTGTGTGTGTGTCTGTGTGTGTGTGTGTGTGTGTGTGTGTGTGTGTGTGTGTGTGTGTGTGCAGACAGCGTACCTCAGTTTGTGTGTTGTAGAGGATGTAGCTGGCAGAGATCACGTGACTGACTGGATTGCTCTTTGATGTCATTTCCTGCTTTACCAACAGAGACAAATCCACAATCTGGAGAAAGATGATCACAGACAGAACAAGAGAGATAGGAGAGATTATCTGAATTAATCAATTAATCAATCAAACATCAAAAGAAGCATTACTTTAAAAAAAAAACTTTCAAATCAGAAAACACAACAATGGAGATAGTTGCATTGAGAGGAGGGAAAATATAATACATATATTGATATTTTTACATTTTCCCCACCTATTTCATTCTGAATACATTTAATATTTTTGGTATAATTTCACATCGTGGATGTTACCTGGGCAACAGTCTCATAGGCCAAGTATGACAAGATCTCCATGGCAATGCTGTTAGGTTTCAGCTCCAGACTGCTGCAGTCCAGCCAGTCCCGAAACTTTGAAGCTTTTTTAGCTATATACACACATGCAAACGCGCGCACACACACACACACACGCACGCACGCGCGCGCACACACACACACACACACACACACACACACACACACACACACACACACACACACACACACACACACACACACACACACACACACTTTTCATAATGAGGTCTGCAGTGTTCAGATTCCTAACATGGGGTCCTTGAGGAGCGTTTCCAGTGGTCCCCAATGAAGAATACTGTAATTTAATTTCAATAAGACTTTCATCAATTAGCACAACAACAGCTTTGTTGACTATATTAGCTTTGGTTGACTTTGCAGGCTGTTTCTTGTATGTATTCAGCACTGTCATTCTGTCTTTCTGTCCTCGGTCTTCATCTGTATTTGTTTTAAATCATTAAAGCTCTTGAGTGTGTAGATCAGGGGTGCCCACACTTTTATGCCTTGCGAGCTACTTAAAATGACCAGCTCAACATGATCTACCAACCCCCCCCCCCCCCCCCCTCCCCCGGTCCCTTAACATCTACGTCGTCTTGTAGATGAAATTGACACATTTAAAAGTGCCAGATATGTTAACATAGTTTTATCCTCGATCGACGTATTGGCCACCTCTGGTGTAGAGTGTCAGCGGGCTTACCAAAGCTGAGCTGTCGACTCTCACAGAACTCCGAGTACTGAGTCTGGTCCATGATCCGAGTCTGACGCTCCAAACGCTGAAGAGAGACACACACACACACACACACACACACACACACACACACACACACACACACACACACACACACACACACACACACACACACACACACACACACACACACACACACACACACACACACACAGAGTTTACTGGGCAAGCTGTCAAAAATGCTGCCTGTGTGATGTGTGATCGGTGTGATCGAGACATGAGGTGATGACTTCATCGGATGAACTCTGACCTCCATCCGTTCCTGTTTGACAGGGTCTACTTCCTGTCTATCGGCCAAGGACAGGAGCTCGCCTGTCTGATCCATCCACATCAGGAAGTCCTGGGCCAATCGCTGCCTCCGCTGGTTGCCGCCGGCGGGAGGAGCACCGCCTCCGGCGGCAGGAGCACCGCCTCCGGCAGCAGGAGCACCGCCTCCAGCAGCAGCAGCAGCAGCACCACCGGCACTCCACCTGTCTACAAAACACAATGATATTTTGGTGGCATCGCTTATGTAAAGATGTCAGACAATACATTTCAAAAAGAGCTGCGTATATCCTCGTTCCATTTAAACACTACACGTGTGCGTGTGTGTGTGTGTGTGTGTGTACCTGTGTCTTGCTGAGTGTCTTCTTCATCCATGGATTTGAGCAGTTTTGATTTATAATCTCTAAACTGAAGATATTTTAATAGCCTTGACACCTTCCTCTGGGCGAGAGACATTGACGCAGACACACGGAGAGAGAGAAAGAGAGAGAGCGAGGTAAAGAGGCATGAAGAGAGAGAGAGAGAGGGAGGAACAGATAAAAAGAGGAAAGAATTCAAACCATTGTACACGTCATTCATTTCACAGGAATGTCAGGAAAAGCACAGGGAGGGCAACAGTATTTAGAAGTTTGGGTTTTGGATCAATAAGAGTCACCTTGTCTCTCCTCATCTGGAACAGGATGTCCTCAGCTGAAATCACCCTTGACCCCCGAAGAGCCGCCCCCTCACAGGCCTGCTGCAGCTAATCCACCAATCACATCGCAGTTATTAGCCTCATATAGATAGTATGGATTAGGGCATGACATTTGGTTGTGTGTGTGTGCGTGTGTGTGTGTTACCATGGTGATGAGCTGTGTGTGGACAATATCCTCCACCAGAGCAGCTGTCTCGGGCAGTGGCCTGCAAGCATCCCCCAGAGCGAACCTGACACACACACACACACACACGCACACGCACGCACACACACACACACACACACACACGCACACAGCACACACAAGCACACGCACGGACACACACGCGCGCACACGCACGCTCATGCGCACACACACACACACACACACACACACACACAGTCAACTGGATCATCTGAGAAACACCGAAAGAAGACTGCAAAGGGAATCTGACAATAAGATATCATAAGTCTGGTGATGTTCATGAGTTCAAAGTTCACAAATTATTTTGACATTTGAATGATTGCGGTGACATATTTTTGTTGCTCAGCGCTCATTGTTTCTGCACTGCTCTTCCGTCTTCGCAGACATCACCTGTCAATCAAACTCATCACCTGTCAATCCAACTCATCACCTGTCAATCCAACTCATCACCTGTCAATCAAACTCATCACCTGTCAGTCCAACTCATCCTGTCAATCCAACAGTCAGTGTGTCCGGACCTGTGAGGTCTTTCTCGCCGTTTGAGTCAGTCTGTTCTTTGTCTGTTCGGTCACGGTGGCTATCGCTGCTAACGCTAACTACCCAGCTCTTCTTCTGTGTGAGACGCATCACTTCCTGTGCGTCGGTGGAATTCCCCCAGGAAAGAGCGACCAGGCACCGGGTGTTTAGAAGAGAAAATGCGGTCTGTATACTGGCACGGAGGCTCATCTTACTGAACTGGAAACAGAAATCTGCACCAACCCATTTAAACCTAAGGAATGATGTAATGAAGCATTTGGAACTGGAAAAAATAAAGTTCTCTCTGAGGAAGCAGGAACACAAGTTTGATAAGATTTGGCAACCTTTTGTAGATCATTTCAGGAGTATGAATGTGTCGGGCAGGAGTGGAGAAGGTCTCCGTTGAATACTAGTGTCAAGGAGGAACAGATAGTATTTTTTGTTTTTTATCTATAATTTTTTTTTTATTGTGCATCCAATTATGTGTTATAGTTTTTTTTTTTTCAGGTGTTTTTTTGTTTTTGTTTTTTTGTTTGTTTGTTTGTTTGTTTTGGTTTTGGTTGTCTGTTTTAATATGTTTTTAAGCCTGTGCGTATGTCTGCGATTTGTACTGTTCTGTCTTATGTGCAAAAAATAATAAACACAGTATAAAAAAAAAAGAAGAGAAAATGCGAAAGTTTTCATGAAATGACTCGAGATTGGATCACTGTTGTTGATTGTTTGGCGATTGAGATGACATTTCTTTACATGAAAGTGCAAAAAAAAAAAAAAAAAAAAACGACTTAATTATGAATCTGTCCAAAATACTTGTGCATCCTGAAACGGGGAATCAC
>NC_139647.1:19456790-19459290 GCF_964638095.1 Poromitra crassiceps
ATGAATACATACATTATGTTACTCATTTAGTTTTGCAGTGCTGCTGCGGTAAAAGTGGGGGCTTTCTTTGTTCTTAACAAAAGCATGTTGGATGAGCGACTCTCGAAGATGGCAGCATCATCGCCTCTTCCTCTCTCATTGGTTGCCCCCTTTTATAGTATAATTGGAATGTAAATGTTTATTTTTGTCATGTTATCACTCCTCCAACATGATTCTAAGATACATCCTAGGATGTATATTATAACATAATATAACACAATAAAAATAAAAATAAAAATAAACTCCCCATCCAGGCATTTTATCGTGCAGCTTAAAAACTGTTACAGCACGCTTATTTCAGAGTTCAGACTCGTCATGACACTACCATCTCTTCAGGTCGAAAAACGTCCCACTTCCTACTTGGCAAGAACTCTTTTATCCAATCAGCTGTTAATCATAGACTATCAAGCCAAGGAAATAATCAATTAAAAGGTCAGTTAAACTATTACACTATCAACTACATGAAAATTGTTTTATAACTTCTTGTGTGTGTGTGTGTGTGTCCCCGTTTGCCTGTGTATCTGTGTCTGTGTTATTCGTTACAGGCAAGAGTTTCAGCCTGTCAATCAACGTGTTGACCACGCCTCCTCAGATCGCCACTCTACAGAGGGCCATCAAGGTCACGGTGGACGGGCCTCGCCTGCCGAGACGTTAGTATACAGACTGACTGTCCTGCTTAAAGTAACACAATGACAGAATGTAGGACTATTCTGGTCATGGGTTTCATACACATTCTCTAATAGAACATCTAAAAGCACAAATCTTATCAGATGGGGGTCCCGGCCGGGTCTGTGGTCTAATTTGTGGTGGGTCCTTGACGTGAAAAAGTTTGAGCACCATTGGTACACACATACATGCACACACCGGTAACATATCTCTCTTCTTCCTTCTCTCTTTCTCTGTCTCTCTCAGGACAGAGGCAGAAGGAGGTGAAGTCAGGAGTGTTCAGGGCTTCCAGCAGCAGCTCAGCATCATCAGGTAGCAAGGGGAGGGATGGAGGGATGGAGGGAGGGATGGATGGATTGATCTGAAAAACAAGTACACAAGTAGGATTCTAAAGTTCACACTTTCTCTCTCTCCAGACTGTAGGCCTCTCTGCTCTCTGTGGACCAATGAGCCGTCGTTCCTCGGCCAGGTGACGTCTCTGGGCGCGTCCTTCACTCCAAGTCCCAGAATGCATCACTTCCCCGCCCTCCCCTACTCCTCCCCCCACCCCCCCTACGGCTCCTACCTGCCCCCACCTCCTCTGAGCCACGGTGGCGGGCCATTCCAGCCGGGCGGCGGCTTCTACTATGGGCCCAACCAAATGGCCCACGCCGCGGGAGAGGACCGCAACATTTCCGCTGCCCTGACCAATCACATCGAAGGGGCGTGTCTCGCGATCAGAGGGGAAGAACCTGTCTGGAGGCCTTATTGATGATTGGATAGTTTGCGGAACATGTTAGTTGTCGGATGTTTTATACTTTCCACCCATTTCACCACCAGAAAACATCCTGTTGACTTTTTATTCAAGCTGATCGATATTCTATTGCTTTTTGTTCTACTGAAAAGGTTGACGGTTTTTGTTCTATTTTATTGTATTGTTATTTTTTTTATCATTATGTTTCTCTTTAATCAAATTAATATAATTACTCTATGAATTCATAGAATATACTATACTTTTAATAATATAATAATATCCTATTACTATTTATTCATATCATTAAATGTATTGGATTGATTCCTTTATTATTTGTTTTGTTTGTTTTAATCCTCTCATTTGTTTTTAATTTAAAAAAAATGAATATGGTAATGATATTGGCGTTCTATTTATTGATTTAGCTTCAGATTTTGTAGAATATAAATAGACAAAGCCTATGTAAGCATCAACCTGTTTATTTGAGATTTAAAAAAAGAGATAAAAAAGGTCAACATCACAACCACCACATTCAAAATATGTCACCAACAACAAAATCATCCCCCAAACCATAATAAATAACATCTGGTATCAGTTACCTTTGCCTGGCTTGTACAGAAAACAGAGCAACCTAATCAATTACTTATCAATCAACATTCTTAAATAACAGAAAAAGACATGTTTATAGAGTGCAGGCACTACACAGTACAGTATGTTTTAAAGGAAAACAGGAAAATGACAAAGTGCATGAAGGATGTTGTGGAATGTGTGGTTCAGCTTTGAAAATGATTCTCCATGTTTCAAGGTGCCAAAACAGCCGAGGCTCATCTCTCAAATCCTGTTGAGAATCGTGACTTTTGATCTAGAAATATATAAGTGTACAAGAATATAAAAGGTACAAAGATTCAACAGTCTTTCAACCTACAGCTAAGATAGAAAAATATAGACCTTTCTTTTTTCTTTTTCTTTTTTAAATATTTTTTCCCAGATTTTTTATCCCATTTTTATCCCCCATTAGTGCTAATTTTAATTTATTTATCCTGGTTGCTGCTCCACCCTCTGCCA
>NC_139647.1:19464290-19471790 GCF_964638095.1 Poromitra crassiceps
AGTCACAGTACAGTAACAGCACAGTATATTACACTACATACAGTAACAGCTATTTTAATACAAAGAAGTTGTTGGTAAACCTGTAAACAGCGGCAGACCGGTTCTCCTCTTTCAGTCGATACACACTCTCTCCCCGCTCCACAGAATGTCTTGGCACACACTGACTGGTCCTGACACGCACACGCATACACGCAACGCACACACACACACACACACACACACACACACACACACACACACACACGCACACACACACACGCATGCAGACAAATAATTGAAAAAATATTGTCTTCATGTTTTAGCATTTATTCACATTCCTGTTTAGTTTCATGTGAAGAGACAGAGACAGAGAGAGAGAGAGAGTGTGTGTGTGTGTGTGTGTGTGTGTGTGTGTGTGTGTGTGTGTGTGTGTGTGTGTCATTTAAACTATTTTTAAAGTCCTAAAAAAAAAATTGATTAAATTATTATGTATTAAATCGCCATAGAGACCAAAACCGTTTTTTGAACCAGGATAGAAACATGTTCGTTTCTGCTGTAAAGACAGACATTTTAACATGGGGGGAATTGGGAATGATCCTTTTGGAGCCTGCCTCAAGTGGCCATTCGAGAAACTGCAGTTTTTTGGTCGGCTACTTCCATGCTGGCCTCAATGCGACCAACCGAAACGGCCCCCCTAGGTCGGTTCCAGACTGCAGATGGTGACCTTTAACCTCCCACTCAGAGACACATGCCCTGTTTAGCATGACAATAACACAGCAGTCATACGCACGCACGTGCGCACACCCACACACACACCCACACACACACACACCCCCACACATTGTTGAGCCTGCGTCAGCTGGCCAGTGGTATAAAAGGTGCTGGGGTTCAGATGGTGTTCGATTGGTGTTCACATGGTGCCATCGTATACGATTTCGAATTCACGATTTCGAATTCACGGCTTTTGTTCAGCGCATTGCGAAGCTGAGCTGGCAGGATGAGCTGGCAGGATCGGGTTCGTGAAAGAGCTGAATTCTTTTTTAAACAAAGCAGAACTCTCTACAGAGGCTATCTGGATTGCCTGTGCTAGTATTATATTAGTTATATAGCTGAATTCTTTGTCGTCAAAGCAGAACTCTCTAAAGTTGATCCCAAATCGGATTGCCCGCCCTGACTATTGACTCGAGGCTTGGCTAGCCGCGACTGGATCAGGCTATCCTGCTGGCGTAGCTTCAGCAGCTACGGAGCTAATTGCTAGCCGGCCTCCGCCAGCTCTCTCCGCCCGGCGTGGCGCTCCCAGGTCCCCAGCATAAACAGCGCCCGGATCGTCGCCCTCACCGGACCCGGCCAGACCAGACCATGTATGTTTCTCATCTCTCACTGCATAAATCATACTCTATTGAATGTTTCTGTTAATTATTTTATGTTTATATTGTTGTTGTTGTTTTTTTTATCTACCTGTTTTAGACCAAGGACCACAATGGAAATAAGTCTTGACTTTATTGTGCTTTATCCTTGATGTTATTCTTTGAGATCCATGTCTGTACTTTGTTTAGTACACTGTATTTCAATTTGTAACCGTCAAATCAAATCAAATCAAATCAAACCTCCAGTATTGTGAAAAGTTACTTTTACAAGGAATTAGTTACTTGACTTCCTTCCTTCCTTTCAAAACAGATGAACGCGTGGGAGAAGCTTCACTAACACAGAGGGAAGCTTCACTAACGCAGACAATTACAATTACACTGTTTCAGAATGCAGTGCAATTCTGTTAAGGCCATAAAACAAACACACACATAGTCATACACATACACACACACCTACACACACACACACACACACACACACACACACACACACACACACACCTACACCTGGTGTCTGTGAATCCCCGGCTGACATCTGCAACACCCCAAAACCTGCTGTTAGCAGCCAGCTGCTATGAGCACACACACACACGCAGTGTTGAAGCAGTGGTGTCAGGGGATAATTATCAACAGTTCATGTCTGTCCATGTTTTGGTCTGGTTTCAGCAGGTTGCACTAAAACAATTTGTCTTCTTGAATGTCTCTCTCATTCTTTTCCTCCTTCACTCTCACTTTCAACTCATCTCTTCCTCCCCATTCCTCATTACTGCCCTCTTTCCCTCCCTCTCTCCCTCCCTTCATCACTCCATCCTCTACTCTTTCTGTCGCCCCCCCCCCTTCTCTACCTTGG
Source organism: Poromitra crassiceps (assembly GCF_964638095.1). NCBI lineage: Eukaryota > Metazoa > Chordata > Actinopteri > Beryciformes > Melamphaidae > Poromitra > Poromitra crassiceps. Next base: position 19,466,487 of record NC_139647.1, read on the forward strand.
AAATGTTGATAAGTGACGATGGTTGACAATGATATGACTGTGCTTAACAATGAGCTAAAGGCCTATATTAGGTTTTTTTATTTTGTCAAGTGGTGGCACTGCACTGGTGATAATGTACTTATAGTATAAGTACATCAATAATGTCAGTATATAAGTCTTATACTGTATATAGGCCTATAGCACAGATGATTAACAATCCATATTTAAGTAAGCAATCAATTATCTAACATGGAAGTAAAACATTTAATCCACCCAAGTAATCCCATACTTCCTAGTTACAGTATACGTCTTTTTCATACTTTTCTTTTTTGCTGTTTTAATTCATTTCAGTGTGGTTTCGGTTTTAGTTTAGTTTTGCTTTAGTTTCAGTTCAAGTTTCAGTGTTTTTGGTAAAGAGTTGTGTTTTTTTTAAGGTAAAATGATAGAAGTTTACAAGGTGCTTTTTTTGGGCCTGTGTTTGCAAGAGGTATTGTGTAATACAAACAATAAATCATAAATCTTTTTATATATATTTACAAGAATTAGTGTTCAGTAAGAAAAAAATTAACTTATCAACGAGTCAATTGCTGGTTATTTGCATCGACATTAAACAAAGACATTACCGTTTGTTTAATTTTTTATGTTACATGCTTATTTATGTTCATTTGCTAACTTATATTAACATTTATGAGCTAGCAACGCTTGTCCATGTAGGCAGCCATGTTGCATTCCTGAATTTTCTTCTAGCCCTGGAGATTGATTGACAGCTGTCATGTCATAATATTATTGGTTGAAAACGTTTGGGAATCTCTTTTGTCTTAGTTTCAGTTTGAGTTTACAATAATAACCTTGATCTAATGGTTTATGTTGGTCAGCGATCCACTAAAGAAACTCTTTAGTGACTAAAGAGTTTCTTCTTCATTTTCCTTCCCAGATGTTACAAAAACACAGAGTGACCTGTGGTATGAAAACACGAAGGTGTGAAGAACAGCTGGAGGGCTGTTATTAGAGATAAGCTGTTGACAACTCTAAACACCACACATACCTCAGGACACACTCACTGTGTGTGTGTGTGTGTGTGTGTGTGTGTGTGTGTGCACGTGACTTCACGATCAAAATGAAGCACCGAAAAACATAACTCACCGACAAACCGACAGCTTTCTGAGCAAAACACTTCTCTCTAATTACACACACGCACAGACCAGCACGTTTCCTGAACGTTTACCCCTTGACCCTTGACCCCCCCCCCCCCCCCCCCAAACACACACACACACACACACACACACACACACACACACACACACACACACACACACACACACACACACACACACACACACACACACACACACACACACACACACACACACACTTTAAGGAGATATTCCACATTGAGGTGTCTTTCCCCTCACCATTAGTCTTGTCTGACTGAATGGCTGTGTGATGGATTTACATTCAGATCGGAAATCAACTCTGAAAACAAAACTCGAGTTTGAACTCAAAGTCGTCAATTCACCTGCCAGCGCTCCCGTGTTTACAGCACTTTGCCCTCATTTTCCTTTTCCATTTCTGATTTCATTTGAACCCGCTCTGCTCTGCTCTGTTTCCCATTTGGTGCAGAGTGACAGTCATTGTACAGTAATAAAGCTGTCCTTAGAGTTTGGAAGAGACAGAGTTTATATGACACCCGTTGCAAGAAATGGATGTCATGCATTGTTCAATCGGACATAAGCACCATAATGGTCAGTCCTCACAAAGTCCACTTCCCACAAATCTCTCTGAAATAATCCAAACAAGTACGTCGCTCATGTAAACAGGATTATAATGGGGATTTTTTCAAATTACTGTGAAGATGAGGAGATGAGGTGAGTTTACCTTGGCCAGAGGAGAGGAGGAGAGGAGAGGAGAGGAGGTGAGTTTACCTTGGCCACAGGAGAGGAGGAGACAGGAGGAGAGGAGAGGAGGTGAGTTTACCTTGGCCAGAGGAGAGGAGGAGACAGGAGGAGAGGAGAGGAGGTGAGTTTACCTTGGCCAGAGGAGAGGAGGAGACAGGAGGTGAGTTTACCTTGGCCAGAGGAGAGGAGGAGACAGGAGGAGAGAGGAGGTGAGTTTACCTTGGCCACAGGAGAGGAGGAGACAGGAGGAGAGGAGAGGAGGTGAGTTTACCTTGGCCAGAGGAGAGGAGGAGACAGGAGATGAGTTTACCTTGGCCAGAGGAGAGGAGGAGACAGGAGGAGAGAGGAGGTGAGTTTACCTTGGCCAGAGGAGAGGAGGAGACAGGAGGTGAGGAGAGGAGGTGAGTTTACCTTGGCCAGAGGAGAGGAGGAGACAGGAGGTGAGGAGAGGAGGTGAGTTTACCTTGGCCAGAGGAGAGGAGGAGACAGGAGGAGAGAGGAGATGAGTTTACCTTGGCCAGAGGAGAGGAGTAGACAGGAGGAGAGGAGGTGAGTTTACCTTGGCCAGAGGAGAGGAGGAGACAGGAGGAGAGAGGAGATGAGTTTACCTTGGCCAGAGGAGAGGGGTAGACAGGAGGAGAGGAGGTGAGTTTACCTTGGCCAGAGGAGAGGAGGAGACAGGAGGAGAGAGGAGGTGAGTTTACCTTGGCCAGAGGAGAGGAGGAGACAGGAGGAGAGGAGGTGAGTTTACCTTGGCCAGAGGAGAGGAGGAGACAGGAGGAGAGGAGGTGAGTTTACCTTGGCCAGAGGAGAGGAGGAGACAGGAGGAGAGGAGGTGAGTTTACCTTGGCCAGAGGAGAGGGGTAGACAGGAGGAGCGGAGGTGAGTTTACCTTGGCCAGAGGAGAGGAGGAGACAGGAGGAGAGGAGGTGAGTTTACCTTGGCCAGAGGAGAGGGGTAGACAGGAGGAGCGGAGGTGAGTTTACCTTGGCCAGAGGAGAGGAGGAGACAGGAGGAGAGGAGGTGAGTTTACCTTGGCCAGAGGAGAGGAGGAGACAGGAGGAGAGGAGGTGAGTTTACCTTGGCCAGAGGAGAGGGGTAGACAGGAGGAGCGGAGGTGAGTTTACCTTGGCCAGAGGAGAGGAGGAGACAGGAGGAGAGAGGAGGTGAGTTTACCTTGGCCAGAGGAGAGGAGGAGACAGGAGGAGAGGAGGTGAGTTTACCTTGGCCAGAGGAGAGGAGGAGACAGGAGGAGAGGAGGTGAGTTTACCTTGGCCAGAGGAGAGGAGGAGACAGGAGGAGAGAGGAGATGAGTTTACCTTGGCCAGAGGAGAGGAGGAGACATGAGGAGAGAGGAGATGAGTTTACCTTGGCCAGAGGAGAGGAGGAGACATGAGGAGAGAGGAGGAGCACCGGCAGCAGGAGCAGAGAGAGAGTCATCTGCAGAGGGAGGGGAGAGGAGAGAGACATTTAGATTGAAGCAATCACGAAAATATATTAACACAAGACCAATATAATATTGTACAACAACAACAACAACAACAACAACAACAACAACAACAACAACAACAACAATTATAATACAATTTCTGATTATATCGTTGATGCTTCAACTACCATTACTAATAATAACTGTAAAATAAAGCAGAGCAGCTATACCTTGCCAGTGCAAACCCGTCCAGAACCAGTCAGTCTATCACCAGCCAGTCACTATAAATATCCAGTTAGCCTTAAAATGGCCTGTGAATCTTACAAACAGTCAGTCAGACGGTCTGTATCCGAATCAGCCGGTTAGTCACTCAGGAGTGAAGAAATCAATAAGCCCATTTATACCCAAATAAACAGTCAGTAAGGATTAAGGATCCATTCGGCCAACAAATATATATCCAGTCAGTGTTCAGTGAAGCTGTCTGCTCTGCTCTATAGGAGGAGGACAATGTCTGAGTTATGAGAGGAGAGAAAGAGAGAGGGAGAGAGAGAGAGAGAGAGAGAGAGAGAGAGAGAGAGAGAGAGAGACAGAGGAGGGGGTAGGGGAGGAGGGATGCAAGGAGAGAAAAGAGACCAGCTGTCCAGAGTGAAACACCACTCCTCCCATCCCCCTGCTGAATCACACACACACACACACACACACACACACACACACACACACACACACACACACACACACACACACACACACACACACACACACACACACACACACACACACACATATTGGTTGTCTTCATGAGGAATGATAAGTTTAAGGCACGCGACCAGCTGGCGTGTTCAGACAGCGATACACAGCCGAGGAGAGAGAGCAACCTTCCTGAGATGAGACAAAACTGTCAACCAATAAGATCACAGAAAGTGAGAGAGAGAGAGAGAGACAGAGAGAGACAGAGAGAGAGAGAGAGAGAGAGAGAGAGACAGAGAGAGACAGAGAGAGAGAGAGAGAGACAGAGAGAGAGAGAGAGAGAGAGAGAGAGAGAGAGGTGGCAAACTATATGACCTTATTAAATGTGTGTTATACGACAACTAGATACAGTGTGAAGATTGGAGACAAATCCTTTGCCCATGGGGAGAGGTGTCCCCCAGGGCTGCAACCTGAGTCCAGCGCTGTTCATCATCTACAGAAATGAACTTGCAGAGCAGCTGGAACTAAATGCCGCCCCGGACATCTCTCTTCTGGACAAAAATAAAAAATATCCTGGTGTTCCACACACAAAAAATAAAAAATAAAATAAAAAGTAAAATAAAAAAGGACAAATGTCAGAAAAATAGACACCAGTTCACTACTTTTCTTAAGAGTAGCACTTATTGAGTATTTGTGTTCTTACAGTAAGTTTCCACACCGCTGATACCTTGGTTAATACTTTTGGAATATAAGACACTTGTAATGTGTAGTGTTGTTAGCAAACCTATTAACCACAAAGCTCAGCCTGTGGCTATTCTGTTGTAGTGTGGCCCTGTGGCCAGCAGAGGGCGGAGCAGACATTTTGCTGGTTCACATGGCTCTCTCAAGTGCATGCACAGACATCCGTGCACACACGTGCACACACACACACACACACACACACACACACACACACACACACACACACACACACACACACACACACACACACACTTGAATTTGCTGTTTCCCAGAGCAACTTACAATGAGTGCAACAGTAGTTAGTTTCTTGATTTCTTGATTACCTGATCGAGGTCACACAGAACAAAATTTTAATTGTTTTACTGTATTAATTACCAGCATTTAAACCTGCACACACACCACCCACAAACCTGCCACCTTCTCTCACCTCCTCCTTTACCTATCTCTCTCTCTCTCTCTCTCTCTCTCTCTCTCTCTCTCTCTCTCCTCCAATGACTGTCAGCCTTGGTGTCAGAGGAGGTGCTGGGGACAGATAAACCTACCCACCCTCCTGGTGTGCACTCTAACACCAAT
>NC_139647.1:19476790-19490290 GCF_964638095.1 Poromitra crassiceps
TTTGTATTCGTATTTTGTTAGTATTTTGCTGGCTAATTTGTTGCAAATTTCATGGACTGTTTTTATGTCTTTGGCGCTGCGACTTTGATTTCCAAGACAAATCTCTCCCTATGCCTATGGACAAAAAAAAAGTGAATCTTAATTTGTCTTGTAACTTTATCAAATAAAGGGGAATTGCCCTAGGGCCTGGTTTTTAAAATGATTTAAAAACAGGCCCTGTCCCAGCCTTAGGGTCTCAGGTCCCGTCGGGTTCGGGTCGGGGAGCAGACCTCTAATACCGCCAACGCTGGGTGGAGAAAGCCCTGGTCGGCCAAATCTAAAAATGCGGTCACGGTGCCAGTGTTTACTGTAGATGTCTAGATTTCCTTCCCCGGAGACAGACAGGGGGACTGTGGGAACCAAGACGGAGGCTAAACTGAGACGTGGGCACAGACATTTTTTATTAATGGGGTCATGGAGGGGGGTCATGGCGGGGCTGGAGAGGGGGTCACAGAGGTTCAAGATAATAAAAGAAACAGCTCGGCTCAACTCAACTGGGAAAAACTCTGGCAGGGGTGGATGGAAGGCATTCTGGGAAATGTAGGAAAATGTAAGTAGATGAGGCAGGCTGAAGGAAAGGGTAGCCCACGCCAAAAAAGTAATCACGATCACAAACAAATCACTTGGCAGTGTCAGGTTACCAAAAAAGAATAACATCACATCACAGATCAGCCTGGTTGCCAGAATAAAATGCATAATCCCATCGCACACCAGGATTGTTAGATTGGCTTTTTAAATTGAATTAATATAGAAATATTGAGGCGAACAACGCGTTTCGCATCATTGTTTCTTCAGGTTTGCTCTTCGAAACTGAAGAAGCAATGATTTCATAATAGAGGCTTACAGTAATAATACAGTTGATGTGCTAAGTCACATTGAATTGGATCTTACCTTTTCTGACGTAAACAAATACCTGGACATTATCATCGCCTACCAGTTTGTCTTGTGCTAAAATAAAGCAGTTAATAATACATAAATAAATAAATAAATAAATAAAACCGATGGTGAGTTTACGAGAAGTCCCTGAATGCACCGTATGACCCACCTGTCTTCTTGCTCCTCAGGGTCAAATCCGGTGTGACTGGTGAGCGACGTTCCAGGCAGCTGTACTGTGATTGGCTATGGCGGACTGGAGCCTGCTGGGAAACTTCCTCGAGGAAGTACAGGAACATTCTACCTCCATTGGCAAGGTAACGGATACAAACACGTGCACACACGCACACGCACATGCACACGCACGCACACACACACACACACACACACACACACACACACACGCACACACGCACACGCACACGCACACGCACACGCACACGCACACGCACACGCACACGCATACACACACACACACACACACACACACTGCACAGAGAGAAAGAGGGGGACACACAGACACACATAATGACATTTTCAAATCAATAGACCTTTCATCTTATCTTGATTTTATCTTATTATTTGAGAACTGGTGCATAAACGTACGTATGTCTAATGTTTAATTGTATGTTTAATAAGGTACATGCTATTTGCATCTGTATGTCAAATACGTCGAATTTAAAATGTTTAAGCACGTCTAAAGTATGCACACGACATGTGCAGTGAATATGCCACTGTCTCTGACTTGTCTTATCACTATACTGCCTTATTGTTGTTGTGTCTCTTGCTGTTTTTGCACTCATATGCCCTGTTATATTTGTACTATGTTGTAAACGGAAGAATTTCACACGTGATACTTGTACCATGGAGTGACAATAAAAATCTTGAATATTGAATCTTGAATCTAAAGGGTTTTTCTCTTTTTTTTTCTCTTTTTTTTAATCTTTTTTTTTCTTTTTTATCCCATTTTTAACCCCCATTAGTGCTGATTTTAATTTATTTATCCTGGTTGCTACTCCACCCTCTGCCGGTCTGGGGAGAGCCGAAACTGGCTCCATGCTTCCTCCGAGACATGGGCAGTTAGCCAGCCGCTTCTTTTCACCTGACAGGGGAAGCTTCACCGGTAGGACATAGGACGTGGGAGGTTCACGCTATTCCAATCAGTTCCCCTCCCTCCGAACAGGTGCCCTTAACGACCAGAGGAGGAACCACATTAGCAACCAGGATATTGCATGTTTTGGTGAAGGGGGTTCCTATGAAGGAAACCCCCGGGAGGCACGGGGAGAACATGCAAACTCCACACAGGAAGGCCCTTTTGACGACCCCACCCGGGCGGTGGGCACTCGAGGACATGCGGACGGGCACGCATTCCTTCAGCATTCACAGCGTCCCAGGTGGGAATCGAACCCAGGACCTTCGAGCTGTGAGGCGACAGCGCTTACCACTGCACCACCGTACCCCGTCATAAAGGGTTTTTCTCTTGAGATATTTAACAGCAGTTTGTCATTTTGTTATGAAACTCCTATACAAAAAGCCCTGTCATTATTTTATACATAATTTAATGATGTATTTTGTTGATATGTGTGGGATTGATACCTTCTCTCGATGTGTGTTTTACCCTCCAGGTGTGGCTGACAATCTTGTTCATCTTCCGGATCCTGGTGCTGGGGACGGCTGCGGAGTCGTCGTGGGGAGACGAGCAGGAAGACTTCACCTGCGACACCGAACAGCCAGGCTGCGAAAACGTCTGCTACGACCGCGCCTTCCCTATAGCACACATACGATACTGGGTAATATACTGTACAGTACATTGGCCAAAATACAAGCTAACTAATGGGAGGGGGGCAAACCACTTGTCACACAGAAAGTAAGATCATTTATTCAAGCTCAACATCGCCGACCAAAAACCAGCAGCTAGCACAGAACAACAAATGATTACAACAACCAAAGATATTTAAAATAATGTAGCAAATAATAAATAGAGACAAAGATGCATGCATTTGCATGGACTATGGCTACTGGTCATATTTTACAGTGTGATATAGAATAGAATAGAATAGAATAGAATAGAATAGAATAGAATAGAATAGAATAGAATAGAAAAAGGACATTGGTAATTACAACATTTGATACAGCCAGTTGCATCAAACACAAAATGATTATGGGACCTCCTTGTACATCTCAAGGGGTTTATCCTAAAAAATAAATTTCAATATATTATGTCAAAAGGAAACATGTCTTCATGGCAGTTATTTGAGCCACACTGATCTGTGTAGTATTGATTGATTGAACAGTATTGTCATCTTTCATAAAACTATATATATATATCAATTTTTTTTTACTGATCTGTCCCCAGGTGCTCCAGATAGTGTTTGTGTCCACTCCCAGCCTGATCTACATGGGTCACGCCATGCATATCGTGCGCAGAGAGGAGAAGAGGAGGAGCAGAGGAGAGGAGGGGGGAGAGGAGGGGGGAGGGAGAGAGGAGGACCCGGGAGGAGGAGGAGGAGGAGGAGGAGGAGGAGGAGGAGGAGGAGGAGAGGAGAGGAAGGGACAGAAGGAAGGAGGAGACGGCGCTCCGGGTCGCATCCGTCTGAAGGGAGCGCTGCTACAGACCTACATACTGAGTATACTGATACGCAGCGTCATGGAGGTCAAATATTACTATTACTACTACTACTAATACTACTACTACTACTACTACTACTACTATCTATAACATGTAATAACACCATGACACCATGAAATTCATATTTTCACTCTGCTACATAAAAACAGTTAAGGCCTTTACACACCAAGAGCGATTTATTTTCTCAATGTGAATTCTCATTCCTGCCATAGTACCACGAATAGATGAATGAATCCAAACTGACTGTGATTGGCTGGTCCTGCAGGTGGTGTTCCTGTGTCTGCAGTACTTCCTGTATGGAATCTTCCTTCATCCTCTGTACATCTGCAGGGTAAAAATGAATGAAAAATACATAGATAAATAACCAGTTACTACTGCTAATGAGGCCAGCCAATGAAACCAATCAAGCATTAATTAGCAAATATATGTCAATGTACTTGTATTAGCACCATTCTCATCTCTCCCCCTTCTCCTTCCCTCTCTCTCCTTCCTTCTCTCCCTCTCTTTCCTTCCCTCTCTCTCTCTCTCAGACCCTGCCGTGTCCGCATCCAGTCAACTGTTTTGTCTCCAGGCCGACAGAGAAGAACGTCTTCATAGTGTTCATGTTGACCGTGTCTGCTGTCTCTCTGGCCCTCAGTGTGCTGGAACTGCAGCACCTGGCGTGGAGACACTGCTGCAGGTAGGAAGTGTGTGTCTGTGTGTGTGTGTGTGTGTGTGTGTGTGTGTCTGTGTGTGTGTGTGTGTGTGTGTGTGCGTGTGTGTGCGTGTGTGTGTGTGTGTGTGTGTGTGTGTGTGTGTGTGTGCGTGTGCATGCAGCAAATAGCAGATGATTTTGGGGTAGTGTTGAGGGTTAGGGTTAGGGAATTAATGTACTGAATGGAAGGTCATCATAATGGTACAGTAGATGTACTGTATTGGTTGTGTGTGTGTGTGTGTGTGTGTGTGTGTGTGTGTGTGTGTGTGTGTGTGTGTGTGTGTGTGTGTGTGTGTGTGTGTGTGCGTGTGTGTGTGTGTGTGCGCGTGCGTGTGTGTGTGTGTGCGTAGGGCGGCTCCTTGCAAATGGGATGTAAACAAAGCTCTCCATGCGGTATCTAAAAAAGTTTCCCACACCAAGGAGGACTGGAACTATTTTAAGCCTCCAGGGATTCAGGTTTTACTTCCAGGAATTAAAGACTGACTTGTTCACATTGTTAGCTCATTGTTAGCACTTTTTTATTGGACAAAACACCTATTGCCTGACTGGCTGGAGTTGTATTCTCTGTTGCAGGCGGTGGTGGTTCACCAGAGGGAAGGCAGTTTCCCCCGGCGACGCCCCGTTGGCACGACAGCTTTCTATCGCTCCTCCACCGCCGTCAACCCCGCCCCCAGATTTCAACCAGTGCGTGATTGGCTCCTCCCACTTCCTGCCCCTCCCCTTCCCCAACCACCGATTGGCCAGCCAGCAGAACTCTGAGAACATGGCGGCCGAGAGGCACAAAATGGCCGCCTCCGTGGAGGAAAACTTCCTCCACGCCGCGAGCTGCTACAGACCCAGCGTGCAGGACGCCGGATACGGTCAGATCCAAGATGGCGGCTACCTGAGGAGTGAGCCTGACTGCTACAGCCCTGCGAGCAGGGAAGCTGGCTGCCCTCGGGTCCAAAATGGCGGTCCGGGTGGGCTGGTGCTCTGCCAGAATGGAGGACTCTTTCATAAGGACAAACGACGATGCAGCAAAACCAGTGGAAGCAGCAGCCGGACCCGAACTGACGACCTCGCTGTTTAGAGAGGGACAGACAGATCGACACGCACACGCACGCACGCGCACACACACACACACACACACACACACACACACACACACACACACACACACACACACACACACAGCTTCTCATTTAAGACAGCTGGAGGAATTAGAGCCTTCCCATTTAGCCAGAATGCTAATCCTTTCTGTCTGACTAACACCGACCATCTACGTCTGTCTGTCTGTCTGTCTTTCTGTCTATCTTCATGCCTATATCTGTCTGTCTTCTCTCTGCCCGTCTGCTTGTCCCTGACTGTCCTTGATGCCATTAAAATGAGGACAACTTAAAGGTTGACAGACTGTGCCTTTAACAGCCACAGACCAGGCAGGTAGGCAGCCAATCAGAAGTTGAGCGGTGACAAATTGTGCGGCAGACTCCCTAACTGTTGCTACTGAAGAGACACATTTTGGAGACATTTCGCAGCGCTAATGTTGTGTTGGACATCACCTGGAAGCACCTTTCCTGTCTTCAGCTGTGTGGACAGTCTTTGGACAGACGTGTGAAAAGATGTGAAAACCGCGTTATCAGGGTTTGTTCCCTTGTGATCCAGAAATGAGAGTTCGCTGCTCTCACTGCCGCCTCCTGGGTTTCATTAAGCGTCACGGAAAGATGTTACAAAGAACAATTCATCAAGACTGCCAGTCGCTGCAGGAGTCTGAGTGTTCCCTTGAAACGAAGATCTCTACACAATCTCTTTTTTAAGAGGTGCAGCCGCTTCTATAAGTGACTATGTGTGTTTGAGCACGGGGATGTGTATACACCGAGATGTGTGGACGAGATTTAGCCTAGGCCCCGCCCCCAGCTGGCACAGAGACACAGGCGTAGAGAGAGAGAGAGAGTCCCGTCTGGAGGTTGATAGCGGTTCAAAGCCGGTAGAACATGCACGCACAGTTTAAGAAATGTCTGAAAACGAATGGAGAATCATTTCCTCATTGGTGAGACTTTGGCCAGCTATGGAGAGAGCGGCTCGAAACACAGTGATGAGAGGGGGCTGGAGGAGAAGGGTCGGACCGGCAAACCTGCACCCCTTACTTCAACACCTGGGTGTGATTTCCCCCCCGTCTAAACCACAGTCCTCCTGGTTGTTGTTCTACTCTTCTGTTGATCTGGGAAGGTGCTGAAACTAGCTGCCAAACGAGCTAAAACTCCGCTAGTTGCCTGGAATGACATTTGTAGTGGCAGCATTGACTTCTTGAACATTCTTTCAGCAGCAACAGGAAACTGTTGGTGGCACAACTCGTTTAGATAAGGACTCTGGCTGAAGTTCAAGGATCCTGTGCATACTGCTGTTGCTGTGCACAAGTTACGTTCACTACCAGTTCACTGCTATCGCTGTTAGCACTTTACGACAACACAGGAAACATGTTTCTCTGTTATTCAGATCTATTATACTATCAATGGTTATTCATCACATATCTGAGCAGAGGAGTGTTCTGGGTTTGTTTGACTTTTAAGCACTAGTACTGCCTGGTTGTTCCAGCCAGTGAACGCATGTAAGCACAAGCACAGTGATCAAATAACTTTCAGATTAAATGCATTAATTGCTTCTATCGACCAGGGAGTTCCAATAATTTTTCACTATTTATAAAATGTTTTCATTTCTTATCATACATTATGCTTCTTTGACAAACTAGTCAGCCTGGATGACCATGGTAACTGAGTTTCCACTGTATTGGATTACTGTCAAATGTATTTATCATATTAGTTCTTGCTACCACTGGACTAGCACAATGCACTACAATGTTGCAATTCTATCACCACAGAGATGTAAATTGTTTTTATTTGCTATTAAAATATTTCAAATGTATGGGACGAATCAGCGGGCTACGGATGGGGGGGGGGTATTTTCAGGTGAAACTAGCATAAAATAAAGCTGAAAAGTTGTGCCAAACGCTCATATTGTGACATTGTGAGTGAGAGCCGAAGTAGCTAAAGGGTCTGACTGAGGTATAAGTTATGTAGTGTTAAACATGTGTGAATTGTCTGACTTTTAAAATGTGTGAATTTAGTTAAAAGTACACTCAAGTCTGGCTCCACAGGGTCCCATTATAAAGGTTGACAAAAGCATAAAACCTAAACTGCGATTTCTCAAACCGTACAAAAGATAAATTAAATAATTAGTGGTGACTCGTTTAAAGTTTGCAGTGTCAAGCTTAGCTGACACACACACACACACACACACACACACACACACACACACACACACACACACACACACACACACACACACACACACACACACACACATATATACACACCTATATGACACACACTACCCTAACCCATATATATATATAAATAAATATAAAAGAGAGGAGCACCCTAGGAGGATAAAAAAAAAAGTTGCCTGGTTCCCATGGCAAATTTCCAGCTGGGAGCAGGGACTGGTGGGAGAGGGTCACATGATTACACCAGGAATGTTTGGGAACAGCAAAACTGAAGGTTTTCCTGTTTTCCTCCTCATCTTCTCATCTCCTGTGGCAGCCATGTTGGCTCCACACAGTTCTGCTTTATGTCTGCTGCCTAAAACACTGCATGGTCTAATCTAATAAATTGTCCAAGCTGAAGTTTAATCGAGATTAACAATGTCGTACATGATGTTTGAGCATAAGAGTCATTCTGAAATGAAATAATATACACTGACTGACTGACCTGTGACAAATACTTTTACAAAATGATTGTTTGCATGAAAATAAAGCACATTATAGTTTACAATTAAAGTTATGAGCAATATTTAGACCTTTTCTTGGAATCGCCTACTTTAGATACATTTCAGACCAAAACAAATAAATTTTGGACTAATTTTGAAAATATGCAGACAGTCAAGGGGATGTATTACATTACTGTTTACCGACAAAGCATCACACTTGGCTGAAGTTCAGCATCTCCCTGTTCACTTCAATAAGTGTTGCTGTTGCCTGAACATTGTGTCGATACAGTAAACTGGTAATTTAATCCTCATTTATATATTATGGCTTACAATGGCATGTGTGACCATAACCATAACCCGTCCCTAACCTTAACTAACGTTTGGGTTGGGGTTCAAACCGAAAGTAAAAACACAACGCTCGGGAGTCGAACTGGTGCTCTCTTGCTTGCAGATGGGCCAATCTCACCTACTCCCGAGGCACCAGTGACGTATACTTCAACATGAGACAGTTGTTAGATGTTATGCTCCCCATTCACTTCAATACTTTTAGGGGAATGCTGTAACTCAATTTTCCTGGAAAATTGCACAAATATTTTGTGGACTAAAAAACTTCACCCAACCTTCCACTGGCATGGGGGTGAGTAGATAATGACTAAATTTAAATTTTGGGGTGAACTTATCCTTTATGGTAAATGGTAAATGGCCTGCATTTATATAGCACTTTTATCCAAGGCGCTTTACAGTCAGTAGGTACATTCACCCATTCACACACCGATGGCGGCAGGTTACCACGCACCAGCGGGAGCAATTTGGGGTTCAGTGTCTTGCCCAAGGACACTTTGACATGCAGGCTGGAGGAGCCGGGAATCGAACCACCGACCTCTTTTATCCAAAGCGATTAGTGGACGACCTGCTCTACCTCCTGAGCTACAGCCAACCCTTTAAATTTAAGCCTTTAGATTAAAATGCCTTTAAGGTAATGAGGGGGGGGGGTGGGCAGTACATAATCACATTTCACTGGTGCTGTAGTCTCAACTTTTATTACAATTTGTAAAAAACAACAACACATGAACGTTATACGTACAATGCTTTATGCTCCTAACTGGGAGACGCTGGATGCAATCTACTGTGGACAGGCCACTAAATATCGATAAGTGCCTCATACAACCCCACGTCAAAGAAATCCATGGGCATGTATGTATAATTAGGAGCATGTGCTATATGTGTGTGTAAATCAATGCATGTATGTATCCATGTGTATGCATATGTACTGCATATGTTTACATATAACGTAAAGGAATAAGGGTAAGGGCATTTAACAAGCTAGTTAGCTTCAGCCCTAAACCCTTTCGGTCAGCCTTCTGTATCTTTTGTTTTCTGTTTTTTTTTTCCTATTCTGTGAATATTCTTTTCTTTCTGATCGAAATAAACTAAACTAAACTAAACTAAACTATCCCTTTAAGCAGAATGCTGCACAGAGTTGATAATAATAGCCAGGGAAAAGACTCTGGCTCTGTTTGGAAATATTAATCGTTCATCTCTTATAGTGTGGCAGCTTGTTGCCAGCTTTGGCGATGTCTGGCCAGGTGGTGAAACTTGGTCAGTGCACTTTGTAAGTAAGGCTCTACAGAGCACGGAGATGTTAGACTATCTGCTGTGAATATGCCCTGAGAATATATCAACACATTCAAATCATGCCTCCAGTTTTTTAGTTTTGCAAACATTAATGGCGGAGATTTCTTTTTTTTGGAGCAAAACCCATTTTCTCTAGTTAAGTGGCAGCAACTTTTCAAGACAAGTGTTTTAAGTGGAAACACTGACACGTGTTGCACCCCCCCACCGCCCTCCAGAGCCCTGTCAGTGATCACCAGGGCTGCACTTCTTTCTCAGAGACGAACTGTCCGTGCGGCTGTGTGGCTCCTGCTGGCAGCAGACACAGGTAGACTGGAGTCTCAGCGCCCTCGTCTGGAGACTTTGGGGCTTTGGGTCCGGCCATATCTGTACGCACCCAGCCCGGGCAACAGGCGTTCAGTAATATCTGTAATAATACATGGAACAAAAAATAATTGAGTGGCACGGCTTGTCAGGAAACAAAAAATTATCAGAATTCTGATGGGAATGCAAAGAAAAATGTGTTTAAAGAACAAATACGTTATTTTGAAATGTTTTCATCCTCATTCCGTTTTTTTAAGATGCCATATTATGTAGTCTAACTTATCTGATTCTCCTTTTCAAGCCCATAGAAAATGTTAAATATTCAGAATGTTTGTCAAAACGGAGACATCACATAACATTTGCACATTTTCCCTACATTACTCTTATGTAGTTGCATGATTATACACGTTATCAAGGCTACAACTGGCTTGTTGAACTTTTACTGTTGTAGGACTCAGTTGTGCCAAGATTTTAGAGACTACTTTTTCCTCAATTCTCAGATAAAACTATACAGTATGTTTAATTTTTAATTTAGTGCTGGTCACTGTGCAATGTCCCCATCTTTATGATATAGATTAATTGTCTACATTAGTTGTACAGGACATGGAGTTTTATTTACCATCATTCTAGATGTGTAAAACACTTTGATAGCTGGAAGGTCTTAGGTTCTCTAAGTTACATCAGCTAAATGCATCAATCAAACTGTAAAAACTCTATATTGTCGCTTTATTAAGAAGTTGTATTTCAGTGTTTACCTGATCACCTGGTCTCTCCTTAGACAGACGACGAGCCAGGATCATTGAGAAGGTCTACGCACACACACACACACACACACACACACACACACACACACACACACACACACACACACACACACGTTTATATATAGAGCACATTCACACATAAGTCAACGCAATCCATTTAAAAAATAAAACGAATACAGAGATATAGCATATACTACATGACATGTTAACAAAAAATAACGTAACATTGTCTCCATGATGGTAAATATGGCGTGGGAGGGAGTACCATGTAGATTGATGTTAGAATGATCGACAAACTTTTGCAGACTTTTTCCCACATTTTTATAACGGAAAATAACGGAAAGTCAACAAATATGACTGACTAACGACAAGCAGACAGAGATTTTTACCGTTAATCCGAGCTTGGACACTCCATACGCCGTATCAGGCCAGCCCCCCTGCTTGTGCTCGCCCTTCTTTGTCTCCTCGACGAATCGCTCCATTAGTCCCACCAGCTCCTCCTCTGATAGGTCCTCGCTACGGAAACGCTCCTGGAGGGCGGGGCTACACTTGTTCAAAGCCCGGGAGCTGACAAAACTGGAGACGTTGACTACACGACCTATTAATAGACACAAACAAACAGGGTTGAAGGCGTATATTTAATGACGCGCTTGTCTCGAGTCGCAAAGCAGCGCGAGCAGCAATATGGCTGTGTCAAAAGTCGCAGCTGAAAAGGTGGATAAACACCGCGTTTCCTTTTACGTCCTTCAAAATAAAATAAATGCCTTCAATTAGTTTGCCAGTGGAAAAGATTTTAGTACCAAGGACTAGCAGCAGGAAATGCTTTCATCAGCTCAGCAGTAGCTTGACAGGGCTCAGAGCGATGAGGAAACCTTAAAATAAAGCAAGACATCTGAAAATACAAAGTAGAACACAAGAGAGAACCTAAAACCTCAAACCACAGAGATTCGGTTAGAAGCTACAAAAGTACTCAAAGAGTGGAACACACAGAGCTTTTTTAAAAACGTCTTCTCCCCTCCAGCACAGGGTCATGAGTTTTGCATCAGTGTGCTTGTCGCAGGCACATACATACATACTGTACATACATGTCATGGAAACTGAAATTGGCGCGATATGGCACGGCGCGGGCGTGGCCAAAGGTGTCAGTGGAAAAGCCCTACTGGTGGGATGACCCCAGGCCAGCAGGGGGTGATGTGCTTTTACGTGGTCGTACCCCCAGCTTTGATGATGGGCATGAAGTGAGTCAGCATGTCTCTGGTGGCGAAGAAGTTGGTCTTCAGAGTCACTTCAGCCTGGGTAGCAAACGGAGTGGTGTCTGCATCTAGAGACAGAGAGAGAGAGAGAGACACAGAGACAGAGAGAGAGAGAGATGCAAAGTCCACGTCATCTATCGAATACAGTATCCTTCACTTTTAATTGAGGTCACAGCTCCAAACTGCGGCATCCTATTGTTGCCGTTTTCTGTCTTTTCTAATGAGTCAATGGGTCAATTTGGGATGCAAAATGGCACAAATGAAAACACCCAAATGTGTGCAAACATTTAGTACACTACTACTTTTGTTATTATTACTTGGGATTATTATTAGGATTCAACTTACCAGGGGTTTTCAAAGTCTGAAATCATATCAGATGGGAGAAAATCGTATCAAGATGGGAGACCCTCGGACAAAATCTTGTCCATGGTCTAATTTGTGTCAGTTTAGGGGTCCCTGACATGAAAAAGACACTCGACAATTGAGCCAAGAATCACAGCCTGATTTTGCTGTTAGACATACTGTATTTCAGGCTACACCAAATACATGGAGTTTCTGCTCTGGGAAAGTGGGAGAAACTGTCAAATTCCCCAAAACAACTGCATCTCTGAACTACCTCTTTAACCAAATGACACACATTTAGGCTAATCTAATGTAATGTTATTTTCACTTCCATTCACTGAGCCTCCCCTGAAACTGCTTGGAGGCCCGCCTCCCACTCTAAAAACCGCTGTCATATAGACTATCAGTGTAGTAGTGTTGATCATCGGTCAAACACAAATAAGAACAACAATGAGCCTACTTTTAAAGGCGATGCCAGCGTTGTTGACGAGGACGTCCACTCCTCCATACTTGTCTTTGAAGTAAACTGCAGCAGCGGTGATGCTGCTCAGGTCGTTGATGTCCAGCTGGTGAAACATGGCCTTGAGTCCCTCTGAGGCCAGAGACTTGACTGCTTCCTCGCCACGACCGCTGCAACCCACAGCAACGCGCCCTGGCTTGAGTTTTTATTGGTCTTTCATTCAGGTAAGGAACATTATGTGTCTTGAAGGTTCAAAGCTCACATTTTGAAGTAATCAATCATTTGTTGCATCCTGGATTAATAGCTGTTTGACTGTAGACCCCACCCAGAAGCCTTAAAGTAAGGTGAATTGTCATGTTTGTTTGTTCTTTCATTAATTTGTGATAAAAGTACGAGGTTTTTTGACTCTTATATCTGTCTGAGTAAGTCTTCTATGTAGATCTCACTTTTTAGCTGTATGTTGATCCCAAACTCAGGTTTTAGTATCAGACTGTAATTCCTGTATAGTTTGTACTCTGCACTTTTCACTTAGCTATGTAGAGCTATGTAGAGCTCTAACTCAGGTTCTCACTTTGCATTGTGTTTATATTTTAAATATGTTTTGTTGCCCTATGTTACTTTTTACCCCTATTAGGACTATCTCTCTGCATACTTGCACTTTGTATTGTGTTTACATTTTAAATATGTTTTTATTGCACTATGTATACTTTTTACCCCTATCAGGACTCTAAGCCTGTATCATCTGGCAGGGGGACTAACAATGGAAATCA
>NC_139647.1:19490490-19495490 GCF_964638095.1 Poromitra crassiceps
GCGCGGACACGTGTGCGCCATGTGTGTATTTGGATGCGTGCTACGTGCTTTTTACTGTGTGTGTGTGTGTGCGCGTGCACGTGTGTGTGTGTGTGTGTGTGTGTGTGTGTGTGTCGAGTGTGTGCTCATCGCAGATCCGCGGAGACCGTGTCAGCCTCCTACAGGTGTAAAGGCCCCAAACATCTGGCTGGCACATTTCAAAATCTCTCCGAAAGGGAGGAGGGGGTGGGGCCAAAGCCACAGCGGAGGGCTGTACCACAGTCGTTAAAACAGCGGGGGGTGGTGGGTGGGGGGGGGGGTGGACTGCACCACTACGGCATACACCTGCTCCGTGCATGTCTGTCTGCTCACCAAGCAGTATTCTTCCACTATGCAACGCTGTGGCCGGTGTTTGGGCCACCCGTACGAAAGGACAACAAAGGTTACAAAGCAGACATCTGGAGTCAATTCTCACCCGACTCTCTGGAGGAGTGTAAGGGTTCATCATCAGCAGTAAAACGGGGGGAATTTCACTCAATTGAGGGAATCAGATGTGGTGTTCTCATGTCCCAGGCCCAATCAGATGTGATAGTGACATCAACCACTCTCTTTCCAAAGCCAGAGAGCCAATTAATGGCCCAATTAGGCTCCGTTTTCATACGAAAATAAGTGCGTCCCATTTCAAACGGTGTAACGGTCACTGCCCCCGGCCCGCACACTTCCACACCTCTTCCACGTTGGTGATATCGTGTAAGCAATGCATCCACTAGTGGGCAGTAAAGGTGTGTTCACACCGAGATATTTATTTTTCGCTCTGTCGCTCAAGTCAACCCTTTGGAATCGCTCTGTCGCTCTGTTTAAATCGCTCATCAACAGGCACACGAAATGACGGACATGTGGGGGATATAACGTTACGCAATGTCATGATATTTGTCCACTATGAGCCACTGTCATTGTTTACAAGCTAAAGCCTATCAGCGTGCTCCTAATGCGAGCTCCATACCGGTCGGACAGACTTCACTTCATGTCAGCTGTCAGCCTGTCAATCAGCTGTCAATGTGGTTTGTTGCCACACAATAAACCAGCGGTTTGTTCCAAGCCAGTGTGATCCTTGACTCACTCCACTCACACGGCAGCCAATCAGCGTTGAGCGGCGAGCGACTGATGCCAGCGTATTTTCGCTCGAGTTGGGATATTTCATCTCGAGCGACGAGCGAATTTTCTCCCTATCGCTCTGTCTCTGCCGCTCGGACGCCCAGCGATTTTTCTCCCAGGCGAATATACGCTCAATCGCTCATTTGCATTGACTTTGTATGTAAACTCGATGCCAGCGAAAAACTTTAATAGGTCGGTGTGAACGCACCTTAAGGAGTCAAATGTGTGAGCGTGTGTGTGGCACTGCTCCGTTTCGTCCATATCCGTAAGCTTTCAGAAGATCGGTACGCGTGAAATGAATGCGTATGCATATCCGTATTTAACGTTGAGCGTAATTCGGCGTTAAGAGTGAAATTGTTGATGTTGTACCAATATATATATAACCGGTTCAAGACGACTCGGACCGCCGGAAAAAATGGGTTCCGACCTGTAAAAAGTGAATCGAACGGTCGTCCAGGCCGGAATTACAGCTCGGAAATTCGGGTATCATCCAGAGCTCCGGTTTCTCCGAGTTGACGTCACAGCCACATCACAATGGCAACTTGCATCGTTAATGATAATCACAGAATTATTATGAAGACGTTTGTTGATGTTTAAACACACATTTTGAGGTCTTAATTATGTAATGTTATGTAATGTGTTTGCATCATCTGTGTTTTCGCTCTGTGTGAAATTCAGCATTCAGCATGTTCGGATAGCATTGTTCGCTAGTAGGTAGCTACCATGCTAACGCGGGTTGCTATTGCGACAGTTTGGGTTTTCCCCCCCGAGCGGGAGGTGCAGCGCGAACGCAAATCTGTCCGGGCCGGAGGTTCCGTGTTGAAACCTCCGGGCGGTGGGCTGAGTTGTCATGAATGCGGTAATAGTCTGGAATGTATCCACCACTGGAACAGATCCAAAACAAATGCACACTTAGTTTCAGAAAATCATTCAGGATATTGTCACATTCACCTTGTCCTCTGCTATGAATTCTCTTCAGACTTGTACATCTCAAAGATGAGGGGGAGGGGTGACTTCCTGTCTCTGGCTGTGGGAGATAGTAATCAATGTTCAGGTCACTAATACAGACTGCGCTGTCCTGAGGAAAGACACCTTCAAGCTAGCTGAAATAAACAGTGCTGCCCAGTGCATCTTCATGGTGTATCTTCAGACAAGATGTTGCAGAGGGAGAAGGAGTGAATTCATTTGACACCCTTTACAAAGTGGAATGTTTAAAGGGTTTCATTAAGGTCTCGAAGCCTTCGGGCTTTACTACATTCACAAATCCGTCATGAGCAGATTCACACTATTCACCTTATTCTTTGCCCATACAAGGACGCTTCTGCATGACGTCATTTCGTAATCGTCTTTCCGGTTTTAAACACGGAAGTAGAGTACGCCTACCGTAGTCATTTAGACTTGCCAAAAAGCTGTTTTCAAGCTAAAAAAAACCCCAAACTGTTTTAAAGTTTTAATATTTGTCGGGTGAGAACGTAACATATATGTGACCAGTTTATCAGAATAACGCCTATTGGAAATATTTAACGAGCAGCGAGGACCGGGAGCGCTGACTGTGCCGACACCGGTCAGACTAGCTATCTGTCAAACCCTACTGTAGTTAGGCTACTGGCAGTGAGAAAACACTGTCGACGTGCTTTTGTAAGTAACGTTAAATGCCGACCGGGTACAGCCATCGGCTCCTCGCAGCAGTAACGTTATGAACATGTCACTGAAGTTGGCTGCAGTGTAGCTTGATTCTGAATGTAATTGCCAAACTTCATTCATACTGACGTTTTATTTTGAAAATGGCCACCAACTAGCGCTGAACCGGAAGAACAAATACGGAGGGTGTAATCAAAGATTATTGTTGCTGGCAGTTAACGTCTCAAATGACCATATGAATGCGGAATTACCATTTTCTACCACATATTGCCTACAGCGCGTACTGAAATATACAGCGAATGTTGGCCTAAAGGCACTTACGGTATATAGGTTTTGGAACGACATTATGAAGACTCATGACATGCTCATGTAACTAATATTACATTGTGCGAAGGCCAGAGGGTACTAGCTGTGGACGACCTTTGACCTCCATTGGCTTATCGTTGCGTCATCTCCAGTAGGGATTAATGCAAACACACACACACGCACGCACGCACGCACGCACGCACGCACGCACACGCACGCACGCACGCACGCACGCACACACACACACACACACACACACACACACACACAGAATGGAATTCACACATGGATGATGGAATCACAGCCCCGGATTTAACATTCCTACTATGGCCACTTACATGTCAGCACACATCAGCTGGAGTTAACCGCGCACACGCATTCTACGTGAGTCACATGACAAGAGTGGAGAATTAGAGCTCAGAGCAAAAGGATTCTCAATGGGGTCCACAGCGTCGATCATGTCAGCTTCAATCGAACGTGGGTTTGAGAGGGGCGACGCGCGCGCGGTCGGACTCTCAATGCTCAGTTCTGTTCGATCTCACATCGGTCTAACTCAAAGTCGGTTCCAATTCATCTCGGTGATGCCAGGCCGGATTTGTGCTCAGCGTTGCTTCGGCGCTGATCCAGACCGATTCAGAGTGGACCTCAGCTCGGTTTATCATCTGTTTTTTACGGCGGAGAGTCCCTGCCTCTGACAGGCGGATTCACTCTGCCACACGACTCGCTCAGCGGGAACGCGCCAGTCCGATCCAGCGCCGTCACACACAGCCTGCGAGTCGTGTAGCATGTCGCCCGGTGCCCCGCTGTGCCTGCAGCTGCCACAGGGCGGCTACCTCTGCTGCAGGACGGTGCCCAGGTCACCCCCACCACCCCCCCCCCCTCCATCCCTCTCTTCCTGCCTCTCTCTCTCCATCCTCCACTCTCACTTTTTTCTCTCCTTCAATCTCTCCCTCCCTCCCCCTCCTTCTTTCCTTCTCGCTTCTACCCATCTCTCTCTCTCCTCTTTTCCACTCCTCTGCACTCGCACGTTAGTTAAATCTGCCCATTACGCGCTCCGTTGGCCGTGCATCGCTTTTTATATCGGGCATAAAGCAGTCAATGACACTGAGAGGAAAAAGACGGGCAAACAAAAAACACTTAGCGTCAGCAGCGCACAGAAAGGAGCTCTACTGGGTTGGTAGCCTTTAAGTGTTAGCATCTCTTTCATCACTAGTCTCTGTTTCTGAAGGCGTTGTCGTCATGTGTCTACAGGGTAAAGACAGAAGGCTTGTTCTAAGACGCCACAGTGCGACCTGTCATTGGACACAGTGGATGATTTTGGAGCAGCGCTCCAGCAATATAAAGAAATAAAATATGCATAAATAATATACGCCTAATAATTTCGTGAGGTGGAAATTTTGTCTGCAAGAACAAACTCAAGTTTGTGGAGAACATTCTCTCATTGCAGAATTATTACTGGAGTTGCCACAGATTCAAAGATAAAGCACTTGAATGAAGCTTGGGATCATCTAATCCCCCCAGTGTTCCAGACCCTGTACAGTGTTCTAGACCCTACACAGTGTTCTAGAACCTGTACAGTGTTCTAGAACCTGCACAGTGTTCTAGACCCTACACAGTGTTCTAGAACCTGTACAGTGTTCTAGACCCTACACAGTGTTCTAGACCCTACACAGTGTTCTAGAACCTGTACAGTGTTCTAGAACCTGCAGTGTTCCAGACCCTACACAGTGTTCCAGACCCTGTACAGTGTTCCAGACCCTGTACAGTGTTCTAGACCCTACACAGTGTTCTAGACCCTACACAGTGTTCCAGACCCTGTACAGTGTTCTAGACCCTACACAGTGTTCCAGACCCTGTACAGTGTTCTAGACCCTACACAGTGTTCTAGACCCTACACAGTGTTCCAGACCCTGTACAGT
>NC_139647.1:19505490-19510490 GCF_964638095.1 Poromitra crassiceps
AGTGTGAAAAACTAAAGAAATTAGATTTTTGTGATTTTTTTTTGCGTACATTATTAAATAGGTGCACTGCATACCCAGGTATTTGAACTAAAATAAAAGAAAAGTCATTTTTGGGTTCAGCTCGACTTTAAGACCGCCCAAATCCCATTTACGCTGGCATTTTGGGGGAGCAGATGATTTGGCACGGTTCTAATTTGCGCCTGCGGCAGGTGCCTTGAACGTTTCCGCATCCTCGCCGAGAATTGCATCCCCACCATATTTCGGGGCTGTTTTAAGTTAGAAAACAGGGAGGTCACGTCTACTCATTATATCACTTTTAAAATGGCCTGCATTTATATAGCGCTTTTATCCAAATCGCTTTACAGTCAGTAGGTACATTCACCCATTCACACACACTGATGGCTGCAGGTTACCACGCAGGGTGCTGGCACACCAACGGGAGCAATTTGGGGTTCAGTGTCTTGCCCAAGGACACTTCGACATGCAGACTGGAGGAGCCGGGAATCGAACCACCGACCGCTTTTATCCAAAGCAATTAGTGGACGACCCGCTCTACCTCCTGAGCTACAGCCGCCCCTTTTAAACAGTTACATTTCTGTATAAATCATTACAATATGTTCCCGTGAGGTGGGGATGCGTTTAGCTGCTGCCGGGGGCGGAGGTGCAAAACTCGGCATAACACCTGGACAGTTGCGCGAGGCGGACTGCTATCGTTAAGGCACGCAAACAGGTGCCGCAAATAAGGGATATCGCCTGTACCAAGATAGGGCCCCAAGTCTCTGCCTCTCACGGTGTCCCGAGGACATCAGGATCCGTCTCTGTCTCTGTCTCCCGGGGTGTCCCGAGGATGTCGGGAAAGGACGGCAGCCAGATATCTAAAGCCAGCCGACCAGGGCCGGTTCCAGAACAAGATGACTAGGGATGCATCCTAGATAGGAAGGGGTGCACATGCACGGGCCGACCCACATGTCACATTAAACATCTGACATGTTATTTTACTAAAAATAATGCATTTTACCATCATTTCAAGTAGAATGATACCAGCCAAGCAAGAATAGTTCAAGTGTTTCAAGTGCTTTACTGAAATATTTGGACCATATAATGATAATACGATTATCTCAACCTTAAAAGGTTACATATAGGTGCCAAAAAGCCATAGATTCACATCAAAGAACAAAGAAAAACAACAATTATAATTCAAGTTTAAACAGTAAGTGTGCAGCTGCAGCATTTCTTTTTTTTTTTTTTTTTTTTTAACCACTTTTCAACTGAGCATGCAGACAATTAAAATAAGGGTGCAATGCATGCTTTTGCACCCCTGTAAAACCGGGCCTGCAGCCGACGTGTTAGAAAGAGGCAGAGCTCGTTTCAGCTTGCAAAGTGTTGTGAGTGCAATGAGATTGATTTTAATCAGAGAGCCTATAATTACATCGCTCGCTGTTGCTGTTGCCGACGCCATTGTCACTGATGGTGACAACAGCCAACCCTCCTGTCTGCCTGTCTTTCTCTACGACTATACATCTGCCTGTGTTGTCTGTCTCTCAGGCTATACATTCACATTACAGGCCCTAATGTTCAAATCTGATTTTATTTTTGTTGCCCTACCTTTTGTCAAATGTATTGTTGCCCTTTTGTATAATTCATGATTTTTTTCTATATATATTGTTGTTCATGGCCTAATACTTGTATTGATATTGATTGAGCCTTTTGATATTATGAATGAGATGTAACCATTGCTAATTTGTATGAAGATTGGAATTGATTACCATTGGCTCCTGGTAGCCCTCTGTCAGCTGATTACAGGTGCAGCCTATAAAAACACTGTGCTGATATGTGACTGACTGATATGAGCCTGATGAAGCCTGAGTGGTGAAACGCGTTGCTTTTTTAGAGAATAAATCAACTTAAAAGTTCCACATTGTGTGCGGTGAAACTTCTTCCTTTTTACTATGGACTTCCACCATAGTAAAAATGTGAAGATCTGAGCTGTGCAGGGCAATCTAACTTCATTGAACTCCTGATTTTATTTTTTATTTATTTTTTAAAGCTCAGATCTTTTTTCTTAACGGTTCTCATGTTTGAAAAGTGGCCCGTATCCAACATTGGTATATGAATAGACCTCATGAAACTATACCCACATGTTCAAATGACATCATGTGTGCGAGACAGTACATGATGGAAACTGGTGAAATGGTCATCCAAGCTTACATTTGAATTGCAGAGTGGAGGTTGGATCAGACTTCCTCAACTGCTGAAGATGGCCACCGGCATCGTTGTCGCTGTCCTCCGTCTTCTCCTGTAGCGACGATGACCATGACCGTGATCTCTGCTGTGGAGTGTGAGGGGGGAAGAAAATCATATCAGTTGTGAGCTGACTGTTCAAGACTGCATTCATATAGCAGATTATGCAAGTTGGAATTCCAAAAATGAGATTGTGTTTTTTGGGCCACTTCCGTCTGTAGTGTGAACGCAGCCTTGTTTTACTCTGTATCAGTGGATTCCTGTCACCTGCTAGTGACCTGCTACCTATAGTCGGGTTTCCATCCACCTGTTTTGATGCGAAATTTGAATTTTGCTGAGAAAGAACTCTACCAATCAACATCATCTTTGGTAAGGCGACTCGCTTCTAGACTTGAATGAAATTGTATTCACTTACTGCTCCGAGGATTACCATGTTAGAATTTCGGAGCCGAAATTGTAACATAGCAACGTTGGTCCACAAACGTTGCTATTTTACAATTTTTTTGGAGATCGGGTTGGGATTATAACGTTAGTTTGCCCGAGTCGCACCTGGTAATCCAGAAATGGCGTTATGGTACCTTTGTCTACTTGTAGATCATCAAGAAACTTTAAATGAATAACGTTAGATGTGTTTAACAGAGCTGTATATCGGGTCTAGCAGCCTCAAACACCAGGTAGCAGTGGATGGAAACGCGCATTATTTAGCATTATATTTTGCCGACTTTCTGAAAATTCGATTAAAAGTTGCGATACATTTGGATGGAAACCCAGCTACAGTCTCTAGACATACATTTCACCAGACGAGACAAAAGGCCAAGGGCGGCGCAGGAGTGCAGGAATGATCTTGTTGTGATAAGCGATGACCTTCCGATGGAGTCAGACACTAAACCACTATGCTGTAAAGTCAGCTTGGACTGGCTTATCAATGTGTCCATCTGTCTGCTTCAATCCTGCTTTCATGTCTGTCTGCTGGTCTATCAGTCTCTGTCCCAACGATCTATCCACAAGGGGGAAGCAAAGAAAGCTGGTGGAGACAGTGACCCCTGGGCAGGTCAGTCACTGTGGTGGGTTTTCAAAGTGGGAGGCAGAGGGGGTCCAAACAGCTCAGTGAATGGAAGTGAACAATATGACATTAGTTATTACAATGACATCATCACATGGAATAGCCTAAATGTGTGTGATTTGGTTCAAGAGATTTGACTGTTTTTCACCACTTTGTCAGAGGCAGAAACAAATAAATGCCCTTCAGACAGACCTTTGGATGTGTTTGGTGTAGTCTGACGTATGTCAAACAGCAGCATCAGGCTATCTTGGCTCAATTGCTGTGTGTCTATGGGGTAAAATAATATAACAACAATCCCCGGAGTGGGACTAAAAAACCTCAACCAGCCCGCGGCGCGGATACTCCACAACCCCAGAACCTCCACAAACACAAGAGCAAGCCAAAATTCGGAGAGGGGGGGGGGGGGGGGGGGGGGGTTTGACGGCAACCTTAGCTCGCAGCCGAAATTCTTTGGCTGTTTTTCTAAAATGTTGGTCGTTTGAAGCCAGATTTAGAGGAATATCTCATTTTAAATTAACATTAGACTGTTGTGATGTCATTATTCAGTTTTGACCATCAATATTTGCTCCTTTTCTCCTCATTCGGGTAAATACTGTATATTTATTTCGAGATTTCTGTCAATTATAATGTGCTGTTATGGTCATTAGCTTAGTCACTCACTTCTACTAGCTTCTACCCTATTTGCACAGGAGTAATCCTGTGGGGATGGTGCATTCCCAAAGTGGGGTTCACTGTCTCAACTTTTTTTTTTTTTTTTTTTTTTTTTTGCCTGGTCAAGCGGCCCACCAGCCCACCAGCCCACCCGGTGCTCCCAATGGCCAGGCCCACTATGCCATATGGAACTGAGCGACGGGGGGGGGGCGTCTTTTCCCCAGATTTGTCTGGGGGGAGGCCCACATTCTCAGACTTTGTAAACCCCTGCTGTGGAGGATTTTTATACATTCTCAGTTGCAGCCGAGTGAAAAATTTGAAAAGATGGTTTTCAAATATTCACAAATATTTGACAACTGTAATCACATTGTGCCTCTGATTACCCAGAACCACTGCAGTCCAGAGGATACGTATCAGTGGGGACGCTGTCACACTGAGGTAGTGACTGTTATTTGTTTCTTTAGTTTATTAAGGGATCCCAATTAGCTGATGCACAGGCAACAAGCTAGTCTTATTGGGGTTCACATACATCTAAGTAGTTACAACATGAGTGCAAAAGAAAAGGAACCAATTACAACGAAACAAGTCTCAAAACAATTAGGAGCACAATGATGGCCGCCATGAGTACAAAATCTGAACACCAAAAATAGACAAAATGACATTTACAGTACAGTAACTTCAGATAATAAATAAAAGGACAAATTCAAGCTAAAATAGTTGCACAGGAAGACATAGACAATCTACACAAAGTTAGATCACTCCAGAGTCGTGTAGATAGAAGAGTGCCGACATCTCCATTCACTCCAATGGACCAGTTTTTTACTCTCAAGAGTTCCAGGAAGTAAGGTCCTGGATTAAGCAGCACTGACGAGTTGCAGCAAAATAGACAGTTTGTGTTGTACTCTGAAAGGGTTTTTCATCCCTTGAATCAAATTGTACATTATCAGCTTTATTTTAGCATGCAAACGTAGCGCGTTACCCATTCCTGGCTGTTCATTGGCTAATGAGTCTCGCATTTTGGTCCTCCGCTGACGCCACTCTCTCT
>NC_139647.1:19515490-19607990 GCF_964638095.1 Poromitra crassiceps
AGAGAGAGAGGCAGAGGAACGGGGAGGAGCTTTGGACCAACTGTCTGTTGAGACATGTCCACCCGTCTGTCTCTCTGCCTTCTCTCCTCTGATGTGCGTCCCTCAATGAGCTCCCTAGCAAGGACCACAACACACATTTTGCTCTTCGGTTCCCCTTTCATGTCCCATTAAATGGGGGAGAGAAGGAGATGGAGAGACAGCCAAAGAGAGAGAGAGAGAGAGAGAGAGAGAGAGAGAGAGAGACAGAGAGAGAGAGATTAATAACATGTTTCAATAATGGAGATGAATTAGTATTATTTAAACATTGACAGTATCAACTAGTTGTCAGGCATTTTGCTAGGCACACACTGGCGTTGTCATTTTAATTGGTAGCCTAAATCTGTGTTTCTTTCCTGGCAGCCTAAAAGTCATCTCTTGACTTTCTCTACCCGCCTTTCCTCGTCCCCTGCACATCGACTCGGCTGGCACCCCAAATGGTTGTTTACGTGCATATCATTTCAAGTTTCTACCTGCCTAAATTAAGCATCGCAAGCTTGAAATAATAATAATAATAATAATAATAATAATATTAATGATAATAATAATAATATTCCTGACATGTATCTTTTGTAATAATAATAATAATAATAATAATAATAATATTTCTGACATGTATCTTTTGCCGTTCCCACGCACATAGACAAACCAGATGCTTATGTGAGCGACTGCAAGCGACAGAGAAAACCATGAAAGTTGAAAATGGTCAAGTTAGAAACGTCGACGACTGCAAGGGAGCGGGAAGGTGGGTGCTGAGGGTGCTGCAGCACCCCCTGGTGGCAAGAGATGGGATTTTCGAAATTGTTGGATTTGGCTGTCTTGTGTTTATACCACCAACAAAATGCATTAAAAAACCAGTTTGTGCTTCCCAGCTCTAATCTTATTTCATACGCTCTCTCTCTTCAAATGTGTTTGATTTTCATCATAATCTGGTTTTCCATAATAATAATAATAAGTTCAGTGTTTATGCCTGTGTTGCTGTCTGTTGTAGTGTAAAACGACTAAAGGGAGAGCAGGTGCTTACATGAGAGTGAATGAGAAAATGAGAAGATACTGAATAATGACATATAACAGTATAATCCTAATGTCAATTTAAAATGAAATATTCTTCTAAATATGGATGAAAGTCCAAAAAACGTCAGATTTTCTTCGGCGCTGCCGTGATTCCATTCCTTACAGCACCCCCTACTTAATAATAGTTCCAGCGCAGCTGTCGACGAGTCAAACCCTTCCCTTCCCTTCCCCTTGTTTTGCTGCGTCAGGGCTCGGGGCGGAGGCGTCCTCTCCCTCCACCACAAAAGTGAAAATACAGAAAGAGCAAAAGCAGCCAGTCACACAAAGTGGCCTTGAAGTTGTCACACAGCCCCTAAAAAAAGCCCGGCGTTTCTCGAGGCCGCCCCGGGCCCCCGAGGCTGAGCGTGAGCTGGGAAACCGCACCCCGACACCACAGACCGGCTTCACCCCTTTTAACAGCACCACGTTTCCCCCCAAAACGTATCGGCCGTGGCACGTGACAGCCAGTGAAATCTCTGATAAACGCGGTGGCGACTGCTTTTCCCTCTTGAGGGAAGTTGGTCGGACCGCGTGGAGCTCTGCTGTCTGCTAGGAGCATTAACAAGGGAGGGGACAGGCACATCCATCACTGTTACAAATGACTAAAAATAACGAAGAGGCTGGCACACACACACACACACACACACACACACACACACACACACACACACACACACACACACACACACAGGGCCGCCCATAAGGGGGGGTAAAGGGGTAAGCTTCCAGGGGCATCGCCACTAGGGGGGGCATTGGAGCCAGGGGGGGGGGGGGGGGAAATTAACACTAAGGGGCCCTTTACACGAGGACAGTTTCTGAAAGAAACGACACAATAGCATTTCCTTCACACCTTTTCCTTCACACCTTTTCCTTCACACCTTCTCCCTGTTTACATGAGCGCTGTTGAATTTTTAAAATGCCGTAATGTACATGCCAGGTCGCTAGGTGGCAGTGTGATCACCTTATTCTTTGCCCATACAAGGACGCTTACTGCATGACGTAATTTCACTTTAAACGCGGAAGTAGAGTACACTTTCCGCAGTCATTTAGACTTGCCAAAAAGCTTTTTTCAAGCTAAAAAAAACCCCCAAACTGTTAAAGTTTTAATATTTGTCGGGTGAGAATGTAATATATACGTGACCAGTTTATCAGAATAACGCCTATTGGAAATCTTTAACGAGCAGCGAGGACCGGGAGGCTCCTCATTCAGCGCTGGCCAGCTGACTGTGATCTGTCACCCTACTGCTACTGGCAGTGAGAAAACACTGTCGACTGCTTTTGTAACTAACGTTAAATGCCGACCGGGTAACAGCCATCGGCTCCTCGCAGCAGTAACGCTATGAACATGTAACTGAAGTTGGCCGCAGTGTAGCTTAATTCTGAGTGTTGCCAAACTTCATTCATACTGACGTTGTATTTGGTTGCCAACTCGCGCACGGCATCGCCTGTGCAGGCACGTCAGAGTTTCTGAAATGTGCCGTTCCAAAGTGATTACATGGAGCGCTCAGCGGGGAGCGTCACCAACAATTCCACTCTGGAGGGTGGTTTTAAAATGTGTCGTTTCCTAAGCGCGAATTCGCCGTCGCCGTCTTAACGGGAGGCACTAACGATACAATAATTGCCCGTTTCCATAGGAAACCGTCCTCGTGTAAAGTGCCCCTAAAATATATCTCCCATCCTGAAAATGCGGCAACTAATTAATTTTTTTGCAAGGAGTCGAACAAATACACAAAACACAGCAGCAGTAACAAGGCATGCTTGGGCAGGAGTGCTCCTGTGGAAAATAGTGCCATTCTGATGTAATCCCCCATCCGACCAGTGCAGTGAGAGGCAGCAATGTGCCGCAAGGCATCTAGTCTGCCGGAAAGCCAAAAGAAGAAGAAGAAGAACAAGGCAGGCTTGGGGTGGACCATTTTGCTTGGTGGCAACAGCAGCTAGAGGGACCATTTATGGTGTAACACACAACACAGACAGGTGATAGCAAACAAAACAAGACCGGCGATGGCAAAATGCCAGGAGCAAAACAAAAGTCAGGATGCCAAAATCACAAGGCAAAACAAAAAGCAGGAGCAGGCAAGAGCTTTATAAACCCAAACAATAATCTGTTAACAAACTTTTTTCAGTCAGCTCCGAAAGCTGCAGCGTTGATATGAGTAAAGCGCGGAGGGGGTGGCTGCCATCTCTCTGGGGGGCCCTGCACACACACACACACACACACACACACACACACACACACACACACACACACACACACACACACACACACACACACACACACACACACACACACACACACACAAGCATACATACATATGCCTACATGGAGTGACAGGGTAGGTGAAATCAGGTAGAGCAGTTGAGTTTCAATGAGGATACTTGTTGCATGGCGGTTGAGACGGGGCTTACATAAGCCTTTTTGCTTTGAACCGATGTCAATGAATGCTGGCAGAGAGCAGCAGGTGTGGAGTGCACACATACATGCACACGCACACACACACACGCACACACGCACACGCACACACACACACACACACATGCACACGCACACACACACACACACACACACGCACACGCACACACACACACATGCACACACCCACACACACGCACTCTCAGGAATGCGTGATCTCGCTAAGCCAATCTCCATGAACCAAACCAAATTAAAATGTAATGTTCTGTAGCTGCCTATGAGGCCATTTACACCTGGCGTTAACATGCGTTTTCTGTGATCAGATTGCAATCTGATCACAGAAATGGTTGTCCTTTCAATCCGCATAAAGTTGCTGTATCCAGATTGAGAGGACACATTGCATTTACACCTGTGTTCAACGTGTACATCAATGCATCCCTGACCACCTCCGGAGGTGGTTTGGCCGATCAGATTGCAATCCTTCTTCAATGCGTTTTGGAGGTGTTTACACCTGGCATTTCAAGTGATAAAACACAATCTGATTGCAATCTGATCACAGAAAACGCATGTTAGCGCCAGGTGTAAATGGCCTCTATGTGTGTGGCCTGTTATTGAAATGTGTTTTTTAAACGGGGACTATGCATTTATTCTTTAGTTGAACCTTCACGTATCCAGGGAAGGGTTAGCTGTGTGCATGCATCCTCTTTTTCAACAAGATCACCTGCTTCACGTTCACAGTCACATGCTTTCACACCTGGGCGCTTTGATTAGAGTTGACTGTTGAGCAGCTCTGAAAAAAAACATGCCAACACAGGTTTGCTATAAGTGTTTGAGATGTGATGTCTTAGACTAATATTTCAATAATGAAGACTACTTCCCAGCCAAACCCAGCTCAACATTGCCTTGCACGCCCCCTTTCATTCATGCTAGGGATGGGCATTTTGAATCAATTTCCATAATCGAAATTCTGGAAAATGAACAATCAATTATCGATTATCGATAGGATAATAATAATTATTATATATATATATATATATATATATATATATATATATATATATATATATATATATATATATATTACTCTGGTCTGGATTCCGAATTCCACCCAAACCTAGCCCGCAAAAAAAAAAAAAAAAAACAATAATCTGTAAAAATTCCACATGATCGAATTAATTCATCAACGATCAATTATCGATTATCGATTATTGAAGAAACATCCCTAATTCCTGCCTCTGCCTCGTCCATTCACAGTCACCCACGCGTTCCCTCTCTGGCAATAGCCAATGAGCTCAAGCCATTCCTTTCCCTCGCTTTTCCGCTGAGCCAATCACCTAAGCGGGTTTAAGTGTATTATAAGTCCTTGATTTGACTCTGTTGTTACGCCTGTCGCCACACAGTTGCTGTGATGGCCGTTGAAGCAGTTGTTTTCGCCCCACCTCCTCCCCTGACCACCACCGACGTCATCATGACTCCTGAAGAATTCCCTATGGGGGGGTATTCTCTATCCTATACATCGCTGAGGCCCTCCTCCGCTCACGTCTCAGGAGGAGCGGCATCATATCACGGAGTCATACACCAAACCTAATTTAATTTATTGTATCATTAAAGTTGATTTGAACCTTCTTACTGGTCTCTCATGATTGAAGTGTATTGAAACAGGGGTTGTTGGTATGGGAGTTTGAGAGGTCTATTGAAGTAATGAGATGTTTCTGCTTGAACTTTCACAAAACAGGGGAGGAAGTGCAGTGAAACCAAACAGCGGGCATCCGCCTCATACTCATGCTCTACAGGGTGTGCGTGTGTTGTGTGTTGTGTGTGCGCGCGGCTGTGTGTGTGCGTATGTGTGCGCGCGACTGTGTGTGTGTGTGTGTGTCGTGCACGCTTGTGTTTGTATCCTTTCTCCAGCAGGACCCCCAGATCAAAACCGCAACCCACTCTCCCTCCCCATGCTTCTCTCTCTCCCTCCCTCCCTCCCTCCCTCTCCCTCTCTCTCTCCATCTCTCCACCCCCTCTCTCATTAAAAAACTGCAGGCCCTGGCTTCTAATTAAATCCCACTTGAAAAGTCTTAAAGTCAGCCTCAGATTGATTCAATTTGCATTTCTGAACAGAGAACATTGCCTAAAAGGATTAATAAATTGGGGGGAAAAAATGCCTTCTTTCTGCACCGCCACGCTGTCGGAGCTTGTAAGACAACATCCAAAGAGAGAAATATCCCCCCTAAACACACGTCTATCCAACATATGCTTTGCTCTCTCTCTCTCTCTTCCACTTCCCTCCCAGGATGCCAGCAGAGATGGTGTGTATGAGGAGTGTGTGTGTGTGTGTGTGTGTGTGTGTGTGTGTGTGTGTGTGTGTGTGTGTGTGTGTGTGTGTGTGTGTGTATGTGTGCGCGCGTGCGTGTGCGTGTCCTCGTCTGTAGCTCAGTCCTTCGAGGCATAGTCGGGAAGGAACACACACATTCTTATTCTCACTGTGTGTGTATTGCCCCGTGCCTGTATGTGTGTGTGTGTGTGTGTGTGTGTGTGTGTGTGTGTGTGTGCGTGTGCGTGTGTGTGTGTGTGTGTGTGTGAGGGGAGAGAATCTGTTGTGTGTGTGCCAGAATGCTGAGAGTGACAGGGAGGCACATTGGAAAAGGATCCTTACGGTTACTGTCTGTATTATGCAGAAACGAGCCGTGCCAGTGTGGAGCTCCTGCCGTTGGCGAGTCTGCCGGTGGTGGACACCGACAGCAACAACGTTTGGAAATCCAAAACCCATCGTCGCCAAGTCAGAGAGCCAGATTCAATTAGTGAGATCAAATTAAACGAGCTTAAGTTAGGCGTTCCAAACAAACCGAAAAATGGACACCTCCGCCAACAGAGGACAGCCAACGCAAATACGAGGATTCATCACATTTGCATTGCCACAGCAGCAGGCCGCTCCGCGTTAAAGACATTTACATGCTCTCTCTGTGTCTTTGTGTAACATGTAACCCTGAATCTCTGACGACGAGACAAGAGGAAATTAGTTGTGAAATTGCTTCTGATGACGGCTATCAAAAGCATTTTGCATCTGCAAATCAAATGATTTGCACGTGTGTTTGATGTTTTTTGCTTTTCACCACCAGGCATTTCCAGTGTCTTAAGCTGCGTTCACACCGACCTATTAAAGTTTTTCGCTGGCATCGAGTTTACATACAAAGTCAATGCAAACGAGCGATTGAGCGTATATTCGCCTGGGAGAAAAATCGCTGGGCGTCCGAGCGACAGAGACAGAGCGATAGGGAGAGAATTCGCTCGTCGCCCGAGATGAAATATCCCAACTCGAGCGAAATTACGCTGGCATCAGTCGCTCGCTGTTCAACGCTGATTGGCTGCCGTGTGAGAGTGAGTCAAGGATCACACTGGCTTGGAACAAACCGCTGGTTTATTGTGTGTCAACAAACCGCATTGACAGCTGATTGACAGGCTGACAGCTGACATGAAGTGAAGTCTGTACTACCGGTATATGGAGCTCGCATTAGGAGCACGCAGCTTAGCTTGTAAACAACTACGGTGGCTTGTAGTGGACAAACATCATGACATTGCGTAACGTTATAGCCCCCAGATGTCCGTCAATTCGTGTGCCTGTTGACGAGTGATTTAAACAGAGCGACAGAGCGTTTCCAAAGGGTTGAATCGAGCGACAGAGAGAAAAATAAATATCTCGGTGTGAACACAGCTTAACCCTGAATCTCTGATGACAAGACGAGAGGAAATTAGTTGTGAAATTGCTTCTGATGACGGCTATCAAAAGCATTTTGCATCTGCAAATCAAATGATTTGCACGTGTGTTTGATGTGTTTGCTTGTCACCAGGCATTTCCAGTGTCTTACAAACCTCCAAGTAGGCCTATTCTGAAAAATGAGGCCCAACTTATCTGGCCTATCTTGTCCGGAATCATTGATAAATGATTGATATCTCTCAATGCTGCGGTGTAGCACTAGCTCTATTGCAGCGGATTGGGCATGATCAACCCTTCCGCGGGCAACGTTGCAGACAGAGTAGGAAGGCTGATCCGTGAGCGGCTGCTTCTGGGACGCGGGTCGGGGTCTTAATCGGCCTCAGCTGGGTCTACTGGGCGAGGGTGTATGATGTTCGATAGACCCGAAACACCTTACGACCCCAGTTAACATCACTGATGACGCGTCCCAGCGCATGCAGTAGTATGTATTTTGAATTGTAATTGATAAATGATAAATCATTGTATTTATCCCGTGGCTAGAGAACGGCAAATGTCTCTCTTCATAATTTCCTCATCTTTTATGTGAATAAGGGCTGTGCTTTATACTCATGAGTTAGTTGGGTCATCTCCAGCAGTTCAGCAATGAGGTTCGTTTCTCAGTTTATTTGTCATCTATGAAGTAAAAAAAAAAATGGCCCCATGCCTCTCATGAAAATGCGGGTAATTTCCCCCCCGAGAACCCTAAATCCAAAATGGCTACCATCAGCTACAGTATGTTGGAAAGACATTTTCAATGGTTTGGCCTACAATGCTGCAAAGTACGTGTTTCTGGAACTTTCTGGCTCGATGAATTCATAATTGATGTTATTTTGATGATTTGACCTATTTTTGACCCAACTAGATGGTCGCTGATTTGCAGCTCCAAATTTCAAAATCATCGTAGAGTCTTCATATTAGGCTCAAATGGAGGGGGGGCTAATGCGACTTATTCCTTTCAAAGGTCTTGGCTGATGCAGAATGTGTTGCACAGTTGGTTTCACTACTGTTGACATAATGTACGTAATGTATGTAAGTCACTTTGGATAAAAAAAAGTGTCTGCTAAATGACGTAATGTAATGTGATCATTGACGTGTAACGAAAGCTCTGCTGAGTTGAGTGTAAAACAACATGTAAGTATACACAGAGTCCATCTCAAAGGTTAAACAAAAGGTCAACATTTGTGCTTCATGAGAGAGACCTTCAGCGGATGAGTTCAACAAACTCTTGGTCAGCTCGGAAAACGACGTCAGACTGCAGAAGCTTCTGAAGCGACAGTAGGAAGCACAATTTGGTCACAGGTGCAGGGTGACGTCATATAGAGACAGTCGGCATGTCTGGGAACGCCCACAAAATGTTAAACGGCTGGCGCGCGAGTGGGGTAAAACCGCCCATATATCTCATGGGCTGACTCACCAAAAGACGGTGCTGCGGCTCTAAACTACAGGTTTGGGGGTTCTAGAGCAGAACACAAGACGTCTGCTCAGATGTGCGTTTACTGCAGTGGTTAAATCCCCCGATCGTGTCTGCCTGGGCTGGGCTATCAGCTAAATCCTAACTTTGCTGAATGGATAGAACGGGGGTTTTTACCCCACCCTGACCCCGCCCCCAGCCAGGCTGAGCCAGCTAAACCAGCGTCTATGACGAGACGTGGCCTCAACCTATACTGCGAGCGAGAAACACCACCCAACATGGGGGCTGGCGCGGCGAGTGGGGACTATGTCTTCCAGCATCCAGAGGTAGATACAATGCTGCTCTCTGCTCTATGCTAAGCCGAGGACCGGGAAAGACACTGGAACAGTTGTACTAACTACTGTAGACTGTGAAGACATGGACTTGTTTGTCCAAGTGGCTTTATGTCTCACACCTACTTTGAGGTGATCTGCTGATTAAACGCGAGCGTGTGTTCATCAACTGCCATGCCGTGCTCTCAGAAGACATCATCACACCTTCTCCATGTCATCACCGGCAGTGACCACACCTCAGGGATCTATGGTGCACAGGAGAAGGTGATGAGAGCTGCTGGGATGAGTGGGTGAGAATCCAGGTTAGAAGACCGAGTCAGAGCTAATATGAAGGCGTTTGTCCTCTCCATCGTCTATGGCAGGGATACTCAACTTGCTTTGCCCGGGGGCCACTTTCGTGAAATGATAGAAGGCCAGGGGCCAGTTAATAAACAATCAATATACATTTTTCTGTAGCGCATTGTAGGTTTTTGGGGTGTCAGCCAGAGTTTAGTCTGACAATGTTGTGCACACTGGATAGTTAGTTAGGTTAAGTACATACATAAGTGCCTGGGTAGCGAGCAGACGGCGGTATTTGACAATTTAGCAGCTAAATCATAGATTAAGAAAGATATTTCTAAGATATTCCATATTCCAGACTGAAATGCTATAACAGAAGTGGAGTATTGGCCAGAATGACATGAACATTTGGACACTTATTCAGCGGGTATCTTGCATGTTGCGTTCAGGTGCACTGTAAATTATTATTATTATTATTATTTTTTGCAATTCCATCGCGGGCCACACAGGGGGCGCCCGCGGGCCGCATGTGGCCCGCGGGCCGCCAGTTGAGTATCACTGGTCTATGGTGCGAGTGCAGATGTTACCTGCGGGCTAGGCCAGAGCTTCCAAGTGGCACAAACTGAACAAGTGTACAATCCGTCTGCCACCTGATGAGGACTTGCTGGATCTTCATGTGGAAAGGACAAACTATATTGCGTACTGCCGGCTCCATTACAATATGCTTCCCTCTCACATTGGGTCATGGCTGGGAATTTGTGAATGGGAAAGTGCTGACCAGTACATCACACCCTCCCTTTCCCCTTTGCCCCAGCAGCTCACAATTCAGGACTGTTCATATGAGAGTAGTATCCAAAACACAAAGATACAAAGATCTCTCTGTGCCCAGCTACACTCAGGTACCTTGCCTCTTGCCATAGAGACAGGCAGGTTTAGCGGTGTACCTGAGGAACAGACACTTCTGTTCTGTGATCTAGAACAGATTGAAAATTAGATTAATTGTATGTTCTTCTGTCCTCTGTATGATGACATGTGCTTTTTGAGAAAATGAGCTTGTTATATAATGATTTCTTTTATTTGGATGATTACAAAACACTTGAATTATGTTTTAGAAAGGGAGCATTCCATACACCCAATTTCATTTCTAAAGCCTGGGAAAAGAGAAAAAATATGCTGTCTATTTGATTTGAGTTCTGGGGCACCCTGTGTGCATGACACTTGAATAAAATATCTATCTATCTATCTATCTATCTATCTATCTATCTATCTATCTATCTACCTATCTATCTATCTATCTATCTATATATCTATCTATCTATCTATCTATCTATCTATCTACTTATCTATCTATCTATCTATCTATCTATCTATCTATCTATCTACCTATCTATCTATCTATCTACCTACCTATCTATCTATCTATCTATCTATCTACCTATCTATCTATCTATCTATCTATCTACCTATCTATCTATCTATCTATCTATCTATCTATCTATCTACCTATCTATCTATCTATCTACCTATCTATCTATCTATCTATCTATCTATCTATCTATCTACATATGTATCTATCTATCTATCTATCTACCTACAGTATCTATCTATCTACCTATCTATCTATCTATCTATCTATCTATCTATCTATCTCTATCTATCTATCTATCTATCTATCTATCTA
Source organism: Poromitra crassiceps (assembly GCF_964638095.1). Classification (NCBI taxonomy): domain Eukaryota; kingdom Metazoa; phylum Chordata; class Actinopteri; order Beryciformes; family Melamphaidae; genus Poromitra; species Poromitra crassiceps. The sequence goes on from NC_139647.1 coordinate 19,526,438, forward strand.
ACTATCTATCTATCTATCTATCTATCGATCAGTAGTAGTGATGATGAGAGGAGTGAGTGTTATCAGATGAAGATAGCAGTCCATGGCCTAATCATTGTAAAGTTGCAAATTCAGTTTAAGTACCTTGTTAAATTCCACATTGTACTGGATATTGATGTACAAATGCCCATGTATTTGAATAAAAGTGTTTATCATTCAATTTAATTAATTCCGAAATTAAGTGACCATAGAAAGCGAAGGTTTGTTTCTCATGAATCACAAACTGTTGACCTTTTTGACTTTTGAGATGGCCTCTGTGTATTTAAATGTTGTTGTACAATTTATAACTCAACTCAGCATGAGCAGAGCTTTCATTAGAGCCTAATATGCAATATGGCCCTAGGACGCATTTGAAATGTTTTCCTTTTTGAGCTGAAGATCGGCAACCATCTTGGATTTGAAGGTCAAAAATAGGTCAAAACATCAAAAGGACCTCAATTATGAATTCCTCGACCCAAAAAGTCACAGAAACCATGTTCTTTGTAGTCTCTTAAAACAGACTGTCTCATCTACATCCGGCGAATGCAGCTAAACAGTCTGTACGTTACACCCCCAGAACATGCACAAGGAAGTTGGGAAAAAAACCTTCAGATTGGAAGGAAGTTCGACGGAATCCGACCAATCACGACACGTGTGTCCACGAGAAAAAAATCTGATTGGACTAATGAGCGGAAGACCCGCCTTAAACAAATTCTGATTGGACTAATGAGCGGAAGACCCGCCTTTCTGCTTCCCATTCCGGTTGGCGCATGCTTCTCCCCCACGAATTACCGACGGTATGGCGGAAGCATTTGAAAATTGCGGAAGCCAACTCGTCTGTTCTAAGAGACTATGTTCTTTGCAGCATTGTAGGCCAAACCATTGAAAGGGCAATTTCCAATATAGTAGTCATTTTGGATTTAGGGCCCCCAAACATTTTGCCCGCATTTTCATGTGGGCAAAATTTGTTATAGATGACAAATAAACTGAGGAACGAACTGTCGCTTTCCATGGTCACGGAATTGCTGGAGATGACCCAACTCTATAGTGATGTAATTGTATCCGCCAAAACATCGTACTGTAAGTGTATAACGTTTGGTAAATACTGTAAAAAAAAGTACAGTATTAACTCCTCACAAGATGCAGGTGAGATTACCTCTAAAATGCCACTGGTGTGTAACTTCAGTAATATTATCTTTCATAAGAGCACACAACTGTATCTGCTAACATGTTTTGTGACCTCTGAGTTGGATGGGCTGCTACATCCTCAGTGTTATTTGACTTGTATAATGGCTGAGAGACTTTCATAGACTATACCAGTAGCGTAGTGGTTGAAGCTTTTTAATAACCAACTAGAACCACATGGAGATCCTGAGCAACATAGAGGCCATTTACACCTGGCGTTAACATGCGTTTTCTGTGATCAGATTGCAATCAGATTGTCTTTTTTATCACTTAAAAGTACAGGTGTAAACACCCCCAAAACGCATTGAAGAAGGATTGCAATCTGATCGGCCAAACCACCTCCGGGAGGTGGTCAGGGATGCATTGTGTACACATTGAACACAAGTGCAAATGCAATGTGTCCTCTCAATCTGGATACAGCAACTTTATGCGGATTGAGAGGAGACCCATTTCTGCCATCAGATTCCAATCAGATTGCAATCTGATGGCAGAAAACGCATGTTAACGCCAGGTGTAAATGGAATCAGGTTAATGTGGTCAAGTACAATCTGATTGCAATCTGATGGCAGAAACCACATGTTAACGCCAGGTGTAAATGGCCTAACTGGACTACACACACTGGACGTGACACAAAGTTGGTGATCAGTATTCAAATTCAGCGTGCAGAATTATCTGAAATGTGACACACACACAAAACCTAACTCATTACAAAAGTAACATATTACATGTAATATATTACTTTTAGCAGTAACTCAGTAATATAACTTATTACTTATAGGATTTCAGTAATATTATACCAGTTACTTTGTCAAGTAACTCAAGTTACAAATTGAGTTACATTTTATTAAATCAAAGCACATGTTTAAAAAAAATATACAATCATTTCCTAATCAAACTGTGCGTTTTTATGCAAATAACCACTATAGATGACAATAACAAAGGAAAAGAATAACATTTAGAATTTTGGATTGTTTACACTGACTTCAATGCAGTTGAAATTATTTTTTGGGATAGTTCCGGGGCGGCGATGTCATTCTGCTGCTGCTGTTGTTTTGGTAAAAGTAACGCAAAAGTAGTGAAATAAGTAACGAGTTACTCTACACAGACAGTAATATTGTAAAGTAACTTATTACTTTTTGAAAGTAACTTGCCCAACACTGGAAATGAATGGAGAGAAGGAACGAGTGGCGTAAACGCCTGCGCCCGCTTTGTATAAAACAACACTGACCCCTAGTGGTCTTACTGAGGATCAGCCATGATCTGATTTCTAAGAGCGTTTTTGGCTCTGTGCATGACCTTTGTGGACAACTGTGTGTGTGTGTGTGTGTGTGTGTGTGTGTGTGTGTGTGTGTGTGTGTGTGTGTGTGTGCGTGCGTGCGTGCGTGCGTGTGTGTGTGTGTGCGCGCGTGTGTGTGTGTGTGTGTGTGTGTGTGTGTGTGTGCGCGCGTGCGTGTGCATGCGTGCGTGCGTGTGTGTGTGTTCTAATAATGGTGCCTGGTGGACTGGGGCCTCCTTTGATGCGATGAGGGCCGACAGGCGTGAAACAGGTCCAATCAGGCGCGTGGGTGCCGCCAATTAACCCTTTTCACCGTGTGAAACCAAACATAATTGCCTGGGGGGGCGGGGGCCCACTGAGGGGGCGGGGGCCCACTGAGGGGGCAGGGGGCCACTGGGCCATGGCCTGCCCAGCGTAGGCTGAAATGGGCATTAGCGGAGCTAGCAGGTGACCATTAACGCACAATTGAACCGCTGGGTGTTCCTCCAAATCACATAGTTACAGTTGCTATCCAGACCAAATTGGCATGGCATTACCAAATGGCCTGTATTTCTAATTTGCACACCTACACGATTTATCTGAATATCTTTTGAGAGAGTGTACTCTGCCTGGTTTGTTACACTACAGCAGTATTTCAATGCTATTTTACCATGGTTTCGTCACGGGAGTGTGGTTATCTTTTGAAATAGAGTTTTTCTCCTATCTCTCCTATCTCTCCTAGCTTTGTGTGTGAACTGATCATCAGATTTGATGCTCAAGGCAAATGACCTTTAGGCAAACACCCAGAACTAGAGCACGATTGAAATTAAACTAGAGCAATGCTGACACAATAATAACTTTGACTAATAATACTGTTTTGTTGTAAAAAAAAAAAAAAACCTCCAAAACACCACATTTACACCAAGACCTTGAGGAACACCACAGAAAAACTTGACATTTGTAGATTTCTGTTCGAATTTTTTCTGCAATTGGGTAGCGAGCACCTCTGTTCTGGAAATTGCTCAGAAACCCCTTATTTTCATTATACATAGGAAATCCCCTGAATGCCCTAGGTCAAGGGCCTCGGACAAGGTCTGGAAACCAGCCCCCCCCCCCCCCCCCCCCCACACGTGGGATATTGCTGTTTTACTTCAGACTACATCAAATACATAAAAAAGGTCTGTCTGAATTTGTTTCTGACTCTGGGAGTGAGTCACACACATCTGTCTGTCACTGTTATTTGTACCTGTCCCCTGTATCTGTTGCCTGTATCTGTTGCCTGTGTCTGCTGCCTGTTGCTTGTCTTTTGTTTTACTGTTAAGCGTCTTTGAGTCTTGAAAAGCGCTATATAAAATAAATGCATTATTATTATTATTATTATTATTATAGGCTATGTGATCTCCTTTTGAGAATAATATAATAACTAATTGAATATTTCCCCCCCAAGTCCATTCACTGAGCCTCCCCTGAAACTGTTTGGAACCCCCCCCCCCCCCCCCCCCCCACCACCTGGGGAGGCCCACCTCAATTGAGAACCTCTGCCCTATCTCTCTAGTTTGTAGTTGTAAAGTTTCACGAGGCTGTGATTATCCTAGATGTCACAAAGGGTCAGTGAGGTCAAGTTTCGAAAAATTGTATCAATTGTAATGCGTCCTTATGAGAATATTAGCGATATTTCACTAGTTGTCATTTCGGAAAACAAACGTGTTTTTTTGTATTTGATTTGATTTGATTTGATTTGATTTGACGGTTAAAAATTGAAATACAATATACTGAACAAAGCACAGACATGGATCTCAAAAAATAAGATCAAGGATAAGCACAATAAAGTCAAGACTTATTTCATTGTGGTCCTTGGTCTAAAACAGGTGGATATAAAAAACAACAACAATATAAACATAAAATAATTAATAAAAGCATTCAATATTCACCTGCTTGAGAGGTACGTCTTTCGGCCGCCAGGGGTCGTGGTTTCCTCTTCCTCCATCGTCTGGCTTGCCCGCCTGTCTGTCTCTGCCCAACACAAGCAATGTTGGCAAAAACAGCCCCCTCCTCATCGTGTGAAGGGGAAAAATGGCGGACAAGCACTAAATCCACATCGAAATAAACACACACATTACAACGCAAGGTAAACATCCTCGGATATACTGAGCAACATCTCCTTTTACGCACGACTTTAAGCGTTGAATCCACGCTATCACTGGCTAACTCTGGTGTGCTGGTGCGCTCCCATTTTGCTAATGCTAATATTTATAATCAGGTCAGCGAGCTAGCTAGCCACCTAGCATCAGGGCAGTGGGCATGTCTGGTGGGTTTAGCCGTGTATATAGCATAGCATGCTGGCTGTGTCTGCAAGGCTACACTGGATGCATGCATGCCTGTTTTGTTTTCATTTGTAGCACGCATCTAGCGTTAGCTCATTATAATAGCCTCGGGATGCCTTTACCTCGGGAGGACCGTTATACTCGCAATTAGCTCAAAGATGTTAAATGAGCATCTAGCGTTCATGCAAGTGTAGCGGTTATAGTTAGCACAGGCTATGGCGGGGGGGGGGGGGGGGGGGGGGGGTCTCCTGTGCGTATTGGCTTTGTGGGGTCTCCTGTGCGTAATCTGCGTATTGGCTTTGTGTTTTGAATGGAGCTCAACACATTTCGGCAATGCCAGACGTGTTTTGGCTATAAATGGCAACCTAGCTTCTCTTTTAGATGTCAGACAAGCCGCAGCACATAATAGCAACAGGAGGAGGAAGGTGTATAACTGCTGTCTGCGCTCTCTCTCTCTCTCTCATGCCAGTGCTGCTGTCACTTTCCCCAGACGCAGAAAGAGGGAGCGGGTCGCTTTAATTTGGACGCCGTCCCCCTTGGCGGAAGAAAAGGGCGCACTTCTGTTGAAAGAAAAAGCGGACGGAGTGAGGAGGAGAAGAGAAACGTCTCTTCTGTTATGAAGTTTTAAGGTATGTTTTGTGTCAATATCACACTCTCTGCTTTATGGATCCGTTGGTATTGATGTTTTTAGTACTCATCATGAAAGCGCTGGGAAAGTTAGCTGGGATAATTGTATCACGTTAATCAACATATGTGGGGCAGAGAAAGGCTGGTTGTTGACATGTTTCGATGCTAAAATCAGATTTGTTTACGTTTTTGACACATGGGTATGTTGAAGCTAAAAACACGCGTCTATCGTGTGAAGAAACGTATTATGATTGTAATTAATATCGGCACCAAATTAATCTTAGTTGAAATCAGTGTCTATAAAACGCCAGGTTGGACATCAGTGTGTATCTCCCAGTTGACCAGAGAAAACAGATGTAAATCACTTGTTTCTTTCTAGCAGTTTGACCCGCTGACCTGTATGTTGTGTCTGGCTGGTAATGTGAACCCACGTTTTAGGTTACAGGGGGTCACTGAGCTAGATTGTCCACTTCCTCTAGTCTACACATGTGGCCATTCTTTGACTACAAGCCATTTAGCAAACAATCCCCATGGTTTAATGATCACTTTGACTTAAGAGGCAATCAGTTTAATTGATCAGAGGTTTGTTGCACATTGTTATCATATTGCCTATTCAATTCCACTCCTTTGCATCCGCTTTATTGTGATGATAATATATTCTTTATTTTATAATGCATGATTTAAATCGGGTGTTTCAAGTGATGGAAAAATTGTACAATTTAAAATCAGGTGAAATATGCAATATGCGGTTTTAGGCATTTTAGCTGATGCTCTGACCCAGAGAGAGACAGTTTGTGCACTTTGAAAGGATGCTTGGCTGTTTTCAGGATCCAACCTCTGATCTTCTGGTTATGGGACAGTCACTCTAGCACCGAGGCCACCCTTTGGGTGACTGACTGGGGCAAGCTGACATCTTGGGCAAACTCTTTGTTGTCGTCTGCCGCCCACAATGACTCCCTCCCTGCTCCGAGCCAAGCACGTGAGGCCAGTGAGCTAACAACAAGGCTAGCTCTCCAGACTTACCTTTACTGCAATACAACACACAGCTGGTAGCCGAAACACGAGCCTATAGTGCTTATGTGTCATTAGTTATGAAGCCAGTCTTTAGTTATCTGAGGCGAGTCTTTATATGAAGTGTGAATTTGAATTTGGATAAGAAAGAGAGATTGATAGGTAGCTATTTTATTATTATTATCAGCAGGAAATTCAATTGTAACAGCAGCAACAAACCTCAGCCATAATACACTTTTTTTCCCCACGTCTTCACATCGTTTCACAGCTTCCAACGCAGGCGTAACATAGCGACTGTTGTCTGTCTTTTTCTCTAACTGTCTTTAGAGCGGAGGCCACTGTGTGTCGTGAACTTGGTCAGTATTGTTAGAGCATGAGGAAGCCGGTGCCACAGAAAGGTAATTATGGATTATGTCATTCATATACTACACGATACTAGCTAGCTTTTAGCCAGTCTTGTTTATAATGATCCTAGAGGAGCGGTTCCAAAGACCCAACCTTTTCCAACCGTTAGCCCACTTGAAAATTTACAAAATGTTTGCGGCCCACATCCAACCGTAAACAGTACGGATTTTAACGATAAAAGGAGACACACCATACACAAATCAGAAACTAAAAGTAAGGGTCTGTCTAAAATTGGGTAATTAAGATATAATAATATCTTAATAATAATAATAATAATAATTCATTAGCCTACAAATTAAACAAGGGTATCATTCAACAATGGAGAAATGCATTCTCATTATTATTATTATCATTATTGTTATTGTTATTATTTCCCCCCCACTAAGATCATAATGTTTTGTAAATGATTTGGCGGCCCCCTGGCCCATAGCTTGGGAATGGCTGTCCTAGAGAGAATCATAATAACAATGATAATAATAATTCATTTATTTTATATAGCACTTTTCAATGACCCAAAGATGCTTACAATAGGAGTCCACAGAAAACAAGAACAATAGAAACGAGCAACAGGCAACCGATACAAATAACAATAGCAAAAGTAACAAACGAGCAACAGATACAAATAACAATTAACGTGTCTAGTCAGGGATATATGCAAAACAAAGGGAGGGAGCATGAGGGAAGGGGAGGGTGGAGGAGGTAGTTAAGGGTAGGGGAGGTTAAGGGTAGGGGGTAGGTTAAGGGTAGGGGAGGTAGTTAAGGGTAGGGGGGAGGTTGTACGCTTGGGAGAACAGGTAGGTTTTTAATCTGGATTTGAAAGTGGAGAGTTGGGGGGGGGGAGAGAGTTCCAAAGTCTGGGGTGCTGCTCTCGAGAATGCTCGCTCTCCCAAAGCTTTTGAGTTTGGATGGTGAGGGTAACAGTGGAGAACGTTTGTAGCAGGGATGGTGTTTGAGATGTATCGCAGGACAGTAACTAACCGATGAGATGTCCAGCTGTTGATGAGAGCTAATCGTGTCTCTCTTTCTCCTTTTAGCTATTGAGTGGAAAGATGCCAGAAGGATCAAGCATGCTCGGAGTGGACGACCCTCCCGGGTGCCTTCACAATACCAAGGAGGTACAGCAAACAACGCACTAAAGGCAGTGGCATAGAGGGCAACTTTCTGTACAACTCGGATGTGGAGTCCACACACTAACCCAGGGATACACAACTTGCTTTGCCCGGGGGCCACTTTCGTGAAATGATAGAAGGCCAGGGGCCAGTTAATAAACAATCAATATACCGTACATTTTTCTGTAGCAGATTGTAGGTTTTTGGGGTGTCAGCCGGAGTTTAGTCTGACAATGTTCTGCACACCGGATAGTTAGTTAGGTTAAGTACATACATAAGTGCCTGGGTAGCGAGCAGACGGCGGTATTTGACAATTTAGCAGCTAAATCATAGATTATTGAAAGATATTCCATATTCCAGACTGAAATGCTATAACAGAAGTGGAGTATTGGCCAGAATGACATGAACATTTGGACACTTATTCAGTGGGTATCTTGCATGTTGCGTTCAGGTGCACTGTAAAAAAAAAGAAAATTGCAATGGGCCGCCAGTTGAGTATTACTGCACTAAATAATGCCCCATGAACATGTATTAGTATAACACCATGGTTCACAAGATAATAGGGATGGGCATTTGAAGAAGTCCTTAATCAATCATCGGGAAAATTAACATGAATTATCTATTCATCATTTAAACAATGGCAGAAAGCACTAAAGAAAGCGTGTTTTCTGTCAATCTTTATTCCAAGAATTGATATACAACGGCAATCCTCTTAAAAAAAAAGGCATTTTGTTAAAAACAAACAAGACAGAGTCCAACAACAGCCTGTTTTGATGCAATGTGGATGTTGTACAGTACATAAATAACATCTGATAGATGCACCTGGCAAGGGTGAGGCCAGGCTTCACTGTGCAATATGCCCTAACCCCGACATATTACACACTACACTGTCTAAATGCAACTGGGATACATCATAACTCAGTGATGTAACCTGGGGTCGTTGGGTGTTTCTGGTCTCACAACATCATACATCATGCCGGTAAGGCATGGTGTATCTTGGTTATGTTGGGGGGATGTGGCAAATTAGCTAAACTTCCAAAAAAGTGGTGTATCCCTTTAAGCTTAGCCCAAAATCACAAATCAGACTGAGAAGGGTCCCCGGTATATTTTCTATCTTGTAAGGGGTCCTTGGCTGAAAAACATTGGAGAACCTCTGTCATAGAGCTGGTAATTTATTTATTTGTTAAACATTTTTGCCCTGTATTTTTTGTTTTGTTTTATGGTCACTCACGATTCGGGAGGTCGTCATGGGTTGGCTTGGTTGCAGCCTTAAAAATTGTTATACAGTATATGGATCTTTTTTAAATATCTATGGAGAAAATGAATGGGAAACTCACTTCCGGGGCAAGAGATGTCACGTGACTCTTCAGCTCTATTGCTGCCATGTAGTGAAATTCTTTAATTCAACTTCTATTTGATACCAATGATCAAATTCCGTTTTGATCGACAAAATCCTTAATGATCAATTATGGATAATCAATTAATCAAGCCCATCCCTATTAGGTAACACGCGGTGGTATACTAATAAATGTTCGTGGGAAGATTTAATTTATCTTAAAGTAGAATTTTGCCAAAAGAAGCTGGTGGAGATAGATTTGTTTTTACTCCATGTCTCAATTTGGTGCCTTTCTAATGGGTGCAAAAAGCATGACATGGTCAAAGTCAACTTACAAATGAGGAAAAAGTTGAACTGCTATCCTAAGAAACCAACCACCTTAAAAGTTTGAAGTTCTGTTCCTGAGGGGGAAAACAACTTCAAATGATTGGCTATATGATTTGAAGTTTGTTGTGTTCTTGTCTGTTCTTCCTGCAGGGCATTTCAGTTGGGAGAAATACCTGAAAGAGACCGGTGCCACCGCTGCACCTGCCTCCTGCTTCAGACAGGTGAGTGACATGATTGGACGACGGGGCAGGAAGGACTTGTGTCCGAAACGTTACACATGTTGGTTTAGGTGACCAATAAATGTTTCGTGGAAGTTATTCCTGGTAGGCGTGGGCGATATGACGATCTTAGATCGTTCACGATCAGAATGGCTCCACGATCTGCCTTTCCAGACAGATCGTTAGAGTCGCGCTACACGCAGTGCACATTCTATCAGTTGCATTTCTATGTGTGAAAGACGCTTCCCGAGTTTTCCTCCCCTCCCCCTTTTCACTTTGCAAAGTGCAGCAGCATGACAACACGGAGCGGAGGGGTACCGTAAATTCCGGACTATAAGCCGCGGCTTTTTTCCCGTTTTTTGGCCTTTTTTGCCCCCTGCGGCTTATATAACGGTGCGTCTTATCTATGGATTTTTCCAGCAAACGGCCACTCGGGAACCTCCAAAATCTATGGATGTTGGTATGAGGCAGAACGAGAGCAAGACAGACATTATGAGAGCGAGACCCTGATTGGATGATGTTGCAAAAAATGTGCCTCGCGACCTGATTGGAGCACTGTGCCACTACTCTCTCTCAGCCACTACGGTAAAACACCCTCCCTCCCTCCTCCCTCGCTCCGGGGGGAAAAAGGCAGCGATTGAGCATGAAAGACAGTCTGAATGAAATTGAATGTAACATTCCCAATTCTATGTATTACATTCTAAAAAACTAACAGCAACATTTTGGAAGGCTAAGCCACACAACTAGCTCGTTGTAATCTAACATCATGCTTCAAAAGATGGAGAACTGGCTGTGTTACGACGATGGCGGCGATTGAGCCTGAAAGCCATGTCTGAGACAGTAGCGAGACAGGAACAACAACAGCAGCAGCAGCAGCAAAGGATCATGCACAAACCCGAGACGAAAGGGACTGTCCGTCAGGGCGCGGACGACTGTGTGTCAGCAACTCCCTCCCGACTACCAGGAGAAAATTACAAACTTCGGCGAATTCACACAAAGAAAGATCAAGGAATATTCCATCGGACCGGAGCAGATCATAAATATGGATGAAGTGCCTTTGACGTTCGACCTGCCTCTCACTAGGACTGTTAACAAGAAAGGTGAATCGTCCATCACGTTGAGAACCACAGGTCACGAGAGAACGAATTTCACTTGTGTTCTTGGCTGCACAGCAGCTCCCGCCGATGGTGATTTTTAAGCATCTCACAATGTGTGATTTTGTCTGGGGATTAGTGACCTGACTTTTGTTTTGTTGAAATGTTAATAAATGGGAGCTTCCCCAAACAGCCATCTCTTTCCCGACAATCCCCTCTGTGCACGAAGCCTTACATATGGTAATTAAACATCAAAACACCCGCGGCTTATAGACCGGTGCGGCTTATAGAAGAAAAAAATAGTCACCTTTGAAGGTGCGGCTTATAGACCGGTGCGCCTTATAGTCCGGAATTTACGGTAGTTGGTTTGACACACACACACACACACACACACACACACACACACACACACACACACACACACACACATACAGTACTTAACCAGGGCTTGCCTTGACAAGGACCTCTCGTCATCCCAGGGACGTTAATTAATTTGGGGACGGAGCTGGACGATAGCCTAAACACACGCTCTGCTCGTTACAATGAACAGCGTTAAAAATGACATGCCACACACACACGCACTAAACAGTAGGGATGTCACAATATATCGTCCCACAATATATCGCGATATCAAAACATGACAATATGTATCGTTGAGATGAAATCTCATATCGTGAGAAAAAAGAAGCTGAACATGGTGGCACTGATCTGCATCTGATTGCATGCTCGCTCTCCTTTTCATTGCTTTGTTTGAACAGACGAGGGACGTTACAGACACAGAGGATGAAAATGGTGAAATGACTCAAATTAGCGTGGAGGATGCCCCCTCAACTTACAAATCGATCGCAAAAAAATATTGTTTAAAATATCGTATCGTTATCGTAAACCCAATATCGTGTATTGTATCGTATCATGAACTGAGTGTATCGTGACACCCCTACTAAACACACATGCGGGCACTGGCAGAGAGACAAACAGGCAGATAGAGCGCAACTAAACGGAATAGTTTGAGTTTAATTTGCTTCAGTTGGACTTGGCAGTTATTTTAAATTTTAAATGCGAGGACGCATATTTGCTCCTAATCTGCCCTCATCCTGCTGCCTCGTATTCTCAGGAGAGCGCGTTTCTGCTCCACCTTATTTTCTCCCCCCCCCGCCTCTCTCTCACTGCTTAAAGCTCAACGCTGTGTGTGTGTGTGTGTGTGTGTGTGTGTGTGTGTGTGTGTGTGTGTGTGTGTGTGTGTGTGTGTGTTGAGCCGCATGTCTCTGCTCTGTCCCCACACTCTGTCTGTCGGTCTCTCTCTCTCCATTAAATTAGCAAATTGACAAATGACAATCACGCAACTCAATCGCAGATAGCCAATATATTCGTCCCTTCGCCCAAACCTACTGTATAAATAACAGTGAACCAAGAGATAGATGGATAGATAGACAGATAGATAGATTGATAGATTGATAGATAGATACATAGATAGATAGATAGATAGATAGATAGAGTAGATAGATAGGGTTTGCATGCTTGTGAACATTCTTTTTTAGCACATGAATTATTGGAAACTCAGCGTAAACGAATGACATGAAAATATTTATAAAACAAATTGTATTTTAAATTTCCATGAGTTTTCTAGGTTTCTCATGGCCGTACGAACCCTGAAATTAGTTTGGTTGTACTTGTGCTGTTCAGTAACTTGCAAAATAGTCTTAAAAACCAATATGAAAAAGAATCGTGATAAGATCGGGGATCGTGATCCTGCCTGAAAAAATTGTGATATGATATTTTTGCCATATCGTCCATTAGGGCTGTGGCGATTCACTTATCTCCCGATTCGATACTATCACGATTCTTGGGTGCCGATTCGATTTATATTGCGATTCTTAAGTATTGCGATTCTACGATTATTGCGATTCGATATTACGATTTATTGCGATTTTTGTTTCTTTTTTTCTTTTCTTTTTTCAGTTTGTTTGCTTTTTTACACTAGATGAGAACATGGGAAAAGTTGAATCATACACTAGAGACTGTATATTATATATCATGAGTAGGGCTGGGCGATATAGTTAAAAACAGGGGCGGACTGGGATCATAATTCAGGCCGGGCATTAGATACCAAGCAGGCCAGGCCGATATGGGCCGACGCGCGTGAAATTTGGGCCGTTTGAAGCCCAATTTGGGCCGTTTGAAGCCAGATTTGGGCCGTTTGAAGTCCAATTTTACAATGAGATGCAACCACTTTAACCCTGAAGTGTAATTATTACTTCAGACTAACTAATAAAGTAATAAAACCACTAGTAAACCAGTAGGCGGCGCCTGGCCTGCTGTTCAGTGAGTGGCCTGACTGCAAGCAATTTTTTTTTTTTTTTTTTTGCGATTATCGATTCTGGAATAAAAGATCGATTCAAAAAATCGCGATACTTAGGTGAATCGATTTTTTCCCCCACTCCTACCCGCTATGTACGTATAAACCTGTATCATTTCATTGCATCCATCCCTTGAGGATTTGGGAATACCCTTCAACAATGCAGAGAGGGCATATCTATTATTATGTGAACCATGTTGAATTTGATGTGGGCCTTTATGTATCGTGTGTATTTGTGTACCGTGTCAAATTGTATTGATGTGAAGCCGTTTTTATGTAGCGCTTTCTTGACCAGGACTCCTTGCAAGAAGAGATCTTGTATCTCAATGGGACCTTCCCGCATAAATAAAAGGATAAAGACATTAGGGCTGTGAATCTTCACTGGCCTCACGATTCGATTCGATTATGATTCAGAGGGCTACGATTCGATTCGATTACGATTATCGATGCATCTCGATGCATCTTAAATCGATGCATCACTTTTTTTCCCCAATACATAATTTCTTTTTTCTCACTTCCTTTTTTCTCACTGTGTGGCTACTTTTAAAATAAAAGTGCATTTAGAATTGCATTGTATTATGATCCATAATTAAAATAAACAACTGCATGTACTTCCATTATATTTTATTTGATTATAAAAAAAAATTTGACATTTGTGAATCGATGCAGAATCGTGCACGTCCGCATCGCGATGCATCTTATAATTGATTATTTTTGACACCCCTAAAATACATATCTTTAGTGTTTTTGCCATTTTGATTGTTTTGTCTCGCCTATGCTCGACCCCCTTAGAGCGCTACGCCTCCGGTGAACGAGTTCAAGGCGGGCATGAAGCTGGAGGCGCAGGACCCGCGGAACACCACCTCCACCTGCATAGCCACGGTGGTGGGCCTGACGGGCTCGCGGCTGCGTCTGCGCCTGGACGGCTCGGACAACAAGAACGACTTCTGGCGCCTGGTGGACTCTTCTGAGATCCAGCCCATCGGCAACTGTGAGAAGAATGGAGGCATGCTGCAGCCCCCGCTGGGTGAGCGCAGACACTCTAACACAACCAGTGTTGGGGCTAACTCATTACAAAAGTAACATATTACATGTAATATATTACTTTTAGCAGTAACTCAGTAATATAACTTATTACTTATAGGATTTCAGTAATATTATACCAGTTACTTTGTCAAGTAACTCAAGTTACAAATTTAGCTACATTTTATTAAATCCAAGCACATATTTAAAAAAAATACAACAATTTCCTAATCAAACTGTGTGTTTTTATGCAAATAACCACTACAGATGACAATAACAAAGGAAAAGAATAACATTTAGAATTTTGGATTGTTTACACTGACTTCAAGGCGGTTGAAATAAGTTTTCGGGATGGTTCCGGGGCGGCGATGTCATTCTGCTGCTGCTGTTGTTTTGGTAAAAGTAATGCAAAAGTAGTGTAATAAGTAAAGAGTTACTCTACACAGAAAGTAATATTGTAAAGTAACTTATTACTTTCAAATGAAAGTAACTAGTAATATGTAGTATATTACATTTTGAAAGTAACTTGCCCAACACTGAACACAACACATAGGGCCTTTTAAAAACAGAAAGCATATTTTTACATTCTCATTCCATTCATTTGCATGTAAAAAAAAGTTATGGACAAAGGTTTTTCTGACAAGCTCAGGGCATCTCCCATTGACAGTAAATATGCATCTCCTCATCTTTTTTTTCCTCGTCGTTTTTGATTTTGTCCACTAGGTGTCAGTGATTGACCAGCGAAGACCCTAGAGTGGTGGTTCTCAAACCTTTTCATTGTCAAGGACCCCTAAACTGACACAAATTAGACCACGGACCCCCGTTTGATCAGATTTTGTCCCAGGGTTCCCCCAATCTGACAGGATTTTCTCTTTTATTACAGAAAGTTTAGGAAAACCCATGACCCGAAATAGTCATACGTTCTGTAATTGTGTTACTCTTATGGATGGAATTAAAGTGAAAATAAAGGATTCCCTTTTTTTGCTGGGGACCCCCTGCAAACCTCTCAAGGACCCCTGGGGTTCCCAGGACTCCATTTGAGAGCCACGGCCTTAGAGTTTGATACTAATGGCTATAAATAACTTGCTGACACAACTAAGGTTATTTCAGTCTTGACTGCCCGTGATGATAAAAGGCACAGGAGCACTCTTGTGTTCTGCACATTTAGGTCGGATATAATCACACTGTAGTCAGGCAGTTCATTAGGGCTGGGTATCGCCACTGACTTCCCGATACGATTCCGATACACAATGCAGGCATACGATACGATACGATACGATACGATACGATTCAATATCGATATTTCAGTTACAATACCATTTTTGCTTTGATAATGGAAGAGATTCTCAAAGAACTAATGCTGTAAATTGTACAAGGAACCCTCTAACCTGGTGCATTATTAAAAAATATTAATATTTACATTAAGAATTGACCATAAAGAAAGCAGTTACATCATGTCATTCTTTTTTATTTAAACATGACCAACATAGTCATTCAACATCTTTCTTTACAGTCTTCTGTCTCTTTCTTTACAGTCTTCTGTGAGAAGCCAAACAAATGTAGATTTCCACTATACAACAGAATCATTGAACAGCAGCATGTTGTAAAACAGTGTTTCATAAAGTATAAATGCTTTGTAAATCAAATTAAATACAATGAAATACAGCTCATGAACATTTCCAGTTCACAAACATTATAGTGCAAACAGATTTGAGGTCTACATCTGGCTCATGGTGCATGCTAGGGCTGTGGCGATTCACTTATCTCCCGATTCGATACTATCACGATTCTTGGGTGTCGATTCGATTTATATTGCGATTCTTAAGAATTGCGATTCTACGATTATTGCGATTCGATATTACGATTTATTGCGATTTTTGTTTATTTTTTTCTTTTCTTTTTTCAGTTTGTTTGCTTTTTTACACTAGATTAGAACATGGGAAAAGTTGAATCATACACTAGAGACTGTATATTATATATCATGAGTAGGGCTGGGCGATATAGTTAAAAACAGGGGCGGACTGGGATCATAATTCAGGCCGGGCATTAGATACCAAGCAGGCCAGGCCGATATGGGCCGGCGCGTGTGAAATTTGGGCCGTTTGAAGCCCAATTTGGGCCGTTTGAAGTCCAATTTTACAATGAGATGCACCCACTTTAACCCTGAAGTGTAATTATTACTTAAAACTTAAAACCACTAGTAAACCAGTAGGCGGCGCCTGGCCTGCTGTTCAGTGAGTGGCCTGACTGCAAGCACCCATTTTTTCTTTTTCTTTTTGATTATCGATTCTGGAATAAAAGATCGATTCAAAAAATCGTGACATTAAAAATCGCGATACTTAGGTGAATCGATTTTTCCCCCCACCCCTAGTGCATGCACAATGCACATGTAGCCTACAGTATTTATGTTTTTGTTTCAACCACAAACATAAATAAACGTCAACTTGAAACTATGTTTTAACTACCACACACAGCCTATAATATTATAGCCTATGTTTAATAATTGAATAAAAACTTTTTTTTTGTAAAATATCGATACTGGGATTTATGTACTTATAATTGTTCCTTCACATGAATATCGATATATTGATTTTTTTTAACCCAGCCCTACAATTAATATTGAAGTATTCTTGCTAGTTTTCTCTGTAATGATAATTGATTACATCTATATAGTGCTGGGGGGTTGGGGGGGGGGGGGCTGGGGACTATGCCCCATTAGGGATATTATTCATGATACCAGAGCGAAGAGCATGTCCAACTGGTCCTATAACACCACTTCCAGCACCAGGTGGTCTCCCATCCGAGGACTAACCACACAGGTGGTCCCCCATCCGAGGACTAACCACGCAGGTGGTCTCCCATCCGAGGACTAACCACAGCCAACCTGCTTAGCTTCCCAGACATGCTAGTGATGTGATGCAGGAGCTATAGTGCTCCGTGACTGTTTGCTGAGAAGCACCTAACTTATCTCGTCTCAAGATCACACCTTAACTTAGATGTTAGAGAACCAGTGTATTTAGGACATTTGTCCTCTGCCTCAGGGTTCCGTCTCAACGCGTCCTCCTGGCCCATGTTCCTTCTGAAGACGCTGAACGGGGCTGAGATGGCACCTTCTCGCATCTTTCACAAGGTACCTGTACAAGGCTCACAAGCTCAACACGTGCTGCACACACACACCTACACAAGGTACCTGTACAAGGCTCACAAGCTCAACACGTGCACACACACACACACCTACACAAGGTACCTGTACAAGGCTCACAAGCTCAACACGTGCACACACACACCTACACAAGGTACCTGTACAAGGCTCACAAGCTCAACACGTGCTGCACACACCTACACAAGGTACCTGTACAAGGCTCACAAGCTCAACACGTGCTGCACACACCTACACAAGGTACCTGTACAAGGCTCACAAGCTCAACACGTGCTGCACACACCTACACAAGGTACCTGTACAAGGCTCACAAGCTCAACACGTGCTGCACACACCTACACAAGGTACCTGTACAAGGCTCACAAGCTCAACACGTGCTGCACACACCTACACAAGGTACCTGTACAAGGCTCACAAGCTCAACACGTGCTGCACACACCTACACAAGGTACCTGTACAAGGCTCACAAGCTCAACACGTGCTGCACACACCTACACAAGGTACCTGTACAAGGCTCACAAGCTCAACACGTGCTGCACACACCTACACAAGGTACCTGTACAAGGCTCACAAGCTCAACACGTGCTGCACACACCTACACAAGGTACCTGTACAAGGCTCACAAGCTCAACACGTGCTGCACACACCTACACACCAATCTCCCCAAATACTGTTTATAAGCAAACTGTAGCAAACAGTTTGCCAGCATTTAGCTGGGTTTTAGGGGCACTTTACACGAGGACGGTTTCCTATGGTGACGGGGAATTATTGTATCGTTAGTGCCTCCCTTTTAGACAGCGATGGCGAATTTGGGCTTAGGAAACGACATATTTTGAAACCACCTTCCAGAGTGGAATTCTTGGTGACGCTTCCCGCTGAGCGCTCCATGTAATCGCTTTGAGACGGCACATTTCAGGAACTCTGACGTGCCTGCACACGCGACACACGCGATTACGCCATAGCCGTGCGCGAGTTGGCAACCATTTTCAAAATAAAACGTCAGTATGAATGAAGTTTGGCAACATTCAGAATTAAGCTACACTGCGGCCAACTTCAGTTACATGTTCATAACGTTACTGCTGCGAGGAGCCGATGGCTGTTACCCGGTCGGCATTTAACGTTAGTTACAAAAGCACGTCGACAGTGTTTTCTCACTGCCAGTAGCCTAACTACAGTAGGGTTTGACAGATAGCACACTCAGCGCTCCCGGTTATCGCTGCTCGTTAAAGATTTCCAATAGGCGTTATTCTGATAAACTGGTCACATATATGTTACGTTCTCACCGACAAATATTAAAACTTTAAAACAGTTTGGGTTTTTTTTTAGCTTGAAAACAGCTTTTTGGCAAGTCTAAATGACTGCGGTAGGCGTACTCTACTTCCGTGTTTAAAACCGGAAAGACGATTACGAAATGACGTCATGCAGAAGCGTCCTTGTATGGGCAAAGAATAAGGTGATCACACTGCCACCTAGTGACCTGGCATGTACATTACGGCGTTTTAAAAATTCAACAGCGCTCATGTAAACAGGGAGAAGGTGTGAAGGAAAAGGTGTGAAGGAAACGCTATTGTGTCGTTTCTTTCAGAAACTGTCCCCGTGTAAAGGGCCCCTTAGTCTACCACCCCTGATATACTAACATACATGCACAATAAGACATTATTGACTCATGTCTGTCTCCTCCCTGTTCCCCAGCAGGAGCCCCCCGCCCCGGAGCAGAACTCCTTCCAGGTGGGCATGAAGCTGGAGGCGGTGGACCGCAAGAACCCGCACTTCATCTGCCCGGCCACCGTGGGGGCGCTGCGCGGCGTGGAGGTGCTGGTCACGTTCGACGGCTGGCGGGGCGCCTTCGACTACTACTGCCGCTACGACTCACGAGACATCTTCCCAGTAGGCTGGTGCACCCTCACCGGGGACAACCTGCAGCCGCCCGGAACCAAAGGTGTGTGGACCAAACCAAAACCAGGGGGGGGAGGGAGGTTCTGAGTTATCTGGGGTAAGGGTTTTGACAGACCTGCACCATTATTATTTTCTACATCTCCTGAGGGAAGTTAGATGGTGGAAAATCTGATTTGTGTCTGACACTGTATTTTCTCAGTCTACTGCATGAGAGCATTTTTTGCACAGTCCCTTGTTTGAGTTTGTCTTTACACCTTATTTCCTCTATTAGTAGGGGTGGTAATCACCAGATGCCCACGATACGATACTAAAACGATACTTGAGTCACGATACAATAGTATTGCGATATCGCCGATATTGCGATATATTGAATATTGCGATATTTCGATATATTGCAATTTCTTACTTTTTCAACTGCAAATGATGTCCCCAAAGGAAAACTTTGTCAACATCTGGTTTATATAAGAACAATTTTCCAGTCTGTACATCTGACTTCAACCATTTCATTGCAGCAACATTTTGTCAAGTAGACAGACCAACAACTTTCATAAAGTCATGTCATAGTTGCATGCACCTGACAAACTGAACTGTTTGTTACAGTCTACTTACAGTCCAACTTAACTGGATGTGTGTGTGGACCAACTGTACCGGTACTTAGGTCGTTTTGAACAATGCACCTTCACTTCACTTACACAAAACATCTTGTGCAGCCCATTCAGTAACTGGGGAATTTGTAAATTACTGTTATGACAAAACTGTTACTGTTAAAACAAAATGAAAATATGCTACCGTTTGTTTACTGCTGGCCTTGGAACTAAAGTTTATAGTAGCCCGGTGGCCTGGCATGGCCTGCAAAAAATATATATATATACCGTATATATATTTTTTGCAATATCGATACAATATCGTCAGGCAAAATATCGCGATACTATGGTGTATCGATTTTTCCCCCCATCCCTATCTATTAGTGGCCGGTAGTCAAAAGCCAGGTCTCCAATAATGGCGGGGGGGTGTGGTCGACATGAAAAATAAATGTCGGCCCCAAACACAGGCCGGGAAAAACAAAGGAAAAAGCACGGAAGCTTTGAGCCATACGTGCGCACATTTAAACACTGACATGCAGGGGTGCAAACGTGTTGCCTTTCAGCAAAATTCAGTAGCCTATATATAATTGTGCTGTTCTAACTTGGTGTGTTGTGCACATTTAGTTTTTTATTAACATTTGTATTTATTTTATAACATTTTATTTACTCCCATAGGAAAGCTATATTTGTTAAGCTCTCAGCTGCTCCCAATAACCAAGCGACATAGGCTGCTATGGTTTTAAGTTGTGTCTAAAGTGCAAATGATGCTCGAGCGAAATCGACGGCGCTGACTGCGCCTGAGGGGGTCGGCGCAGCTCGGCGTAGAACCGTGACAGGGTCCACTTGAAAAATCTTACTCGGGCACGGAGCAGAATGAAAGCAATTGTTCCCAATGTGAAAGCACCCTAAGGGAGAGTGGAATATGCTGCACATGTTCCCTGGCAATAAATAAACAATTGTCAGTTCCTGATACTTTCCCATCTCTTAATTTGAATACTTATTATTATACAGTGTTGTTGAGAATAGATCAATAAATAATGCTACATTATAAATAGAATGCTTCAAATAGACTCGGTGATTGGTATCGGTCGATACTGCTTCCAGCGATCAGTGATGCTTGTCCCCAAAAATGAGAGCACCTCTAGTCTGAATTAGTCTTAAGTAGGGATGTCACAATATATCGTCCCACGATATTTCGTATATTTCGATATTTCGCGATATCAAAACGTGACAATATGTATCGTTGAGATGAAATCTCATATCGTGAGAAAAAGAAGCTGAACATGGTGGCACTGATCTGCATCTGATTGCATGTTCGCTCTCCTTTTCATTGCTTTGTTTGAACAGACGAGGGACGTTACAGACAAGGAGGAGGAAAATGGTGAAATGACTCAAATTAGCGTGAAGGATGCCCCCTCAACTTACAAATCGATCGCAAAAAAATATTGTTAAAGTATCTTGTCCCAGTATCGAACCCAATATCGTGTATCGTATCGTATCGTGAACCGAGTGTATCGTGACACCCCTAGTCTCAAGTAAGTGCATTACTGTATTTTAGCAGTGACCCAGCTTGTCTGTTCACAATTAAATCTGACAAATTCAAGGTGTTAGGCAATTAGACTGGATGTCTCAAGGTAATAAATAATTATGCGTTATCACACACGGTGATGCCGGTACCAGTTCACAGCATCCTTTACAGCCAGCTGTTCACCTGCTGTTTTTATTTTTTATGCCTCCGCCGGCGATAGCCAGGCCGGAGGCATTATGGATCCGGGTTGTCCGTCCGTCCGTCCGTCCGATGTTTGTTAACGCGATATCTGAGGAACGCCTTGACGGAATTTCATCAAATTTGCCTCAAACACCGACTTAGATTCAAGGATGATCTGATTAGATTTTGGTGGTCAAAGGTCAAGGTCACTGTGACCTCTCGAACGCCATTTTCAAGCTTGTTAACGCGATATCTCAGGTGATATCTTGATATCTCATCAAATTTGACTCAAACATTGACTTGGACTCAATGGTGGAGGCATAAATCTGCGGTGCGGTCGTTCTAGTTTATAAAGGGTTTGGCTCTCTGAGCTGCAGCATTAAATACCGCTGTGGCATGTTGTCTATCAATCAGCTGTTCCTGGTTGGTGACGCCCTAGTCTCAACGCCAGACCCATGAGTGTTCTTACGCTGATACACTACGTTACTGCATGCTGCAGAGCTCTCTCTGGGTCTGATACACTACGTTACTGCATGCTGCAGAGCTCTCTCTGGGTCTGATACACTATGTTACTGCATGCTGCAGAGCTCTCTCTGGGTCTGATACACTACGTTACTGCATGCTGCAGAGCTCTCTCTGGGTCTGGGACACTTTCCCTCAGAGGGCTGGTTATGGGAGGGAACCGTTCACTTGGCCAGTCATATGCCAGTGATGGCTTCAGTCCTCCCCAATCAGTAACGACTTTGCGATCAGACGACACGGGAGGTGCAGCCCATTTTTCAAACCGCTCTCTCATCGGTGCTACGACCTGTCACTCATTCAATTTCAACCCGCCTTCAAAAACCAGCAGTGGCTGTGAAGCGGCACAGACTCACTTATGTAGTATGCTGAGCGCAGCGATTCAACGTAATATTTGAGTCTGGGGAGAGACTAGTGACGCCCCAACTGAGGCCACCATTTCTCTTCTCCATCTGATTGAAATTCAGAAGTCTCTGGAGCATGCCGTCACCGATTACCGTAATTATCATAAAGCATTGCAGTAACAAAAAAACTGTTACCTAACGAACTTCAGAACAGAAGCACATCAAAAAATTAACGGCTTCATACTAAGAGATGATAAAATATACTTAAAGGAACACTCCGCCCATTTTCAACCAGCTTTGTATCATTAGAACATCAGTAGTATATCAGAAAACTGTAAACGGTTTTGAAGTCTGTCATTTAATTTGACAGTTATTGAGTGTTAAAGTGTGGACCAGTGATGTCACGTCGGAAGTATTCTGCCTTGAGATGTGTGTTTTGGCAGATTTTTAACAGCTGTACCATTAGCCTCCATTCTATGGCGATAATTACTAACTTCACGACTGTAGCTCACTGTAAACTGAGCGGACAGTGCCTGTAAGGCATGGTGTATCTTGGTTATGTGGGGGCGATGTGGCAAATGAGCTAAACTTCCAAAAAAGTGGTGTATCCCTTTAAGTTGAGGTGGCATTCCTGCGCTTTAACCGTACTGTATATTGTTTGATTTCTGCATCGGTAATTCCGTTCATAGCAAAGACGTTTTACAGCCGCTCCTGGTCGCAGCAGCTGTTCAGATGTTGTGTAGACCATGAAGCACTGATTCAGTATGAGAGAGGAGAACCGAGGCCACGGCAGAGTTATGCGTTTGGAAAATCAAAGTGTCAAGGAAGCAGGCGATAAGAGTCTTATCGGCCACAAGGTCAACTGTATTCATCTGTCAGACTCCTCCGTTTGTGTTGGGGGAGGACCTGATGTGTGAACGCAGGGGAAAAGAAAGAGAGAGGGAGGGAGAGAGGACAGGAGGGAGGGAGGACAGGAGGGAGGGAGAGAGGGAGGGAGAGAGGGAGGACAGGTCTTTGGAGGCTGTTAGTGTTTTACGAGAGCTTGGCGCTCACCCAGTTGGCGCGGTCGCGGGGCACGGGGCGGTTCAAATGATTCTAGGGTGCCCCTCCCTCCGCAGGCCTCTAGTTGGCGCCCTGGCAAAAAAGGCGCTGATCAAGACACCCAAGAGAGAGTTGGAGTAAGAGAGCCGGGTGAAAGGAAGAGGAGAGAGAGAGACAGAAGAGAGAGAGAGACAGACTGTTTACAGCGGAGGAGGGGAGGAGAGAGAGACCGAGGAGAGAGAGACAGACTGTTTACATACTGTCAGCGGAGGAGGGGAGGAGAGAGAGAGAGGAGGAAAGGAAGAGAGGAGGAGGAGCGGAAGAGAGGAGGAGGAGCTATGCCGAGTGGGAGAGTGGGAGTGTGGGACCAGGGCAGGACAGGGTGAAGGAGAGGACAGCTGCAAAGAGACCCAGACCCGTTGGACTTTCCTCTGGGGGGGAAGAGAGGTGAGTAGAAATGATAGATTAATAAAAACTCCTTCCTGTAATATGACGCTGGGCTGTAGTTTGTTGTAGGTGAACTCCGTGCACTCAGGGGAGATGGGGGAAAATAAGAGGTTGGTTTTGTTGTGCGTTTCTTTGCCCCGTCTTTTACGAGCGTTTTTCCATCGAAGCCGTTTTACACCTTTCCGACATCGGATCCAGGAATCGTCCAAAGGTGTCCAGGATCGGTGACAGTCATGTGTCTCTCTTTATTCTTATTCAGACTGTCACTGGCTCAACCCATTAAAAGAACCACTTGCCTTAAGCCTTAAGCTTTTGCATGTGAGCGTGTGTTTAATATAAGTACAGCGTATTGAGGGACACACGCCCCCACAGGCCAAGACATGTGTTAATAGATGTAGCCGCTCCTCTCGTAAATCTGCCCGCCCGGGGTTGATCCAGGACAAATACCACACTGTGCAGTCTAGTCTATACACTGTGTGTGTGTGTGTGTCTCTGTCTGTCTGTCTGTCTGTCTGTCTGTCTGTCTGTCTGTCTGTGTGTGTGTGTGTGTGTGTGTGTGTGTGTAGGCTTGCAGGTGCATGTGAAGCCAGCTATCTTGTTGGCTATACTGTGGTTCTCCCCCCCCGCCCTTCCATGGCTGCCTTGTATATAAAGGCTATTGTGTCCTTGCTCTGTGATTGCGTACGTTTGCACACGTTCACATAGTGATGCCAGCATTGTCGATTGTTTGTTATCTATTGTGCATGAATGTGTGTGTGCACGTTATCATGGTGATGCTTGATATTCATACAGCAGTGTTTTTACAGACGTGCTGTATTTCAGAATACTGTTGTCTTTTTGGGTGTAATTCTCCCACACTACTTTTTGCCTGCTTGCTTGGTTTTCTTCTTCCTCTGGAGAAGCGGTGAAAGTTAAATTTCCCACCTGTTTTAAATCATCTCAGCAAAAATGAGAAAATAGCACATAGCCATTGTCGATTAATCGGTTAACATTCTTCGATCGATCATATTATTAACAGCGCTTAATTGATTGTCGATTAATCATTCACATCCCTAGAATGAAGCTAATTGACTACTAATGATTTACTCGTGACTCATTTTCATATTTCTCCTGGTTTGCATGTTAATCATTTAATCAATAAGTAGTCTCGTAAAACAGACTGTATCATCTACATCCGGCGAATGCAGCTATATACCGTACAGTCTGTACGTTACACCCCCAGAACATGCACAAGGAAGTTGGGAAAAAAACCTTCAGACTGGAAGGAAGTTCTACAGAATCCGACCAATCACGACACGCGAATGCGGCATATTGGATTCTGATTGGACTAATGAGCGGAAGACCCGCCTTTCTGCCGGCATATTGGATTCTGATTGGACTAATGAGCGGAAGACCCGCCTTTCTGCTTCCCATTCCGGTTGGTGCATGATTCTCCCCCACGAAGTACAGACGGTATGGCGGAAGCATTTGAAAATTGCGGAAGCCAACTCGTCTGTTCTAAGAGACTAATCAAGAAGCAGTCTCCCTGAGCAAACCAGACCTGTGGCCAGTAGCAATATTAGCAAACAAGTCTCAAGTTTGTTTTAATTGGCTTGGAATTCCATAGGGATTCACGCTCGATAACAAGTTGCCGGAAGTTTTGGCATGACAGTATCAAAATAGCTCAACTTATTTTTATGTTTTTATGCCTCCGCCGGCGATAGCCAGGCCGGAGGCATTATGGATCCGGGTTGTCCGTCCGTCCATATCATTAACGATATCGTTATCGTTAACGCGATATCTGAGGAACGCCTTGACGGAATTTCATCAAATTTGCCTCAAACATCCACTTAGACTCAAGGATGATCTGATTCGATTTTAGTGGTCAAAGGTAGTGCTGCAACTATCGATTCTTTTAGTAATCGAGTATTCTACCGAATAATCCATCGATTAATCGAGTAATCGGATAAGAACCCTTTTTTGTGTTTTCAAAGGCTTATCGTAAATATACACCAAAAAATAAGATAAATCTCTTCAAATAAACAACTACATTAGTTTCTTTCTTAGAAAAAACATTTTTATTTTTAAATTGCATAGAACTGGCAGTGGCACCATTCATCTTTTCAACCTGACGTTTGAGTTCTTCCAGTGTACAGCAACCGTTAAATAATATGAATGAATGGCTTACTAGCTGGTTTACATCCTTCATTTACCTTACAGCTGCATGACACACACACTCTTTCTCTCTCACACACACTCACTCTCTCTTTCTCTCTCACACACCAACAGGCTAGTGTGATCACACACACACACACACACACACACACACACAAAACGCTGTTAAATTAGCCGCTAACGTTAATGTTAGGTTGAGCTTTGTATTTCTCACAGAAAACGGTCCAAACTTCTCAGAGAGAGCGGTCGGTATTCACTAAAGCCTTAATATCTCAGGCTCTGTAGTACATAGAAACATAAAATAAAAAGCATTTGAGAGCTTAACCCTTTGGCTTTTCGTATTATATTTGCTCTAATGTTAATTAAAAAAAAAAGATCTTTAACCCCAAAAAAATAAAAATAAAAAGATTCTAATGCATTTTAAGAAATGTTAATAAAGATTACGGCAAATGTAACCCTTCCAAATAAAAAGCCACGGGTTTAAGCTGTCAAATGCTTTTTATTTCATGTTGATAGCTACTATGCAGGCTGAGGAAATACGTTCTGTTGAACCCTTGACAATTACTGCAGCATTAACGCTAACGTTAACGTTAGCGATCTCTGTTTTGCAGTCGTTGTGAAGACAGTGAAAAGCCCCGTTATCTAACAACTACAACGGCAGTGAAACAACTTATCCAGCTAACGCTAGCTAATTAAATAACGTTACCTGATGTTGTAGTCGATGCCTCTCTCAACTACAGCTGAGGAGGTGCTGCTAACGTGCTGCGGTGCGCTGCCTGCTTCATTCACCCTCAGCCTATCTAGTAATACGTTACAGTCTTCAGCATTTAGCTACTGTAAATATATCTTGTGTTTGACCATGCTTCCTCAAGTTTGAGGTGTTTCCCTGGCCAGCTTTGCAATTCACATCACAAATGTTGCAACCAGTGTTGTCTGAGTCTATCTTGGGAAAGTGTAGCCACATTTTCGGGTGGTCCCGTTTGTTGATGTTTCAGGTAGAGTGACGGACTGACGTAACGCGCTCTCACGTGTTGCCTTAAGGTTCCGTCGGAATTTCTATTTTACCCACTCTCTTCTATTACCGGTACTCAGATGCGTGTCGAGGCGAATCATTTTGACCTCGATCATTTTAATTACTCGAGTTATTCGAGGTACTCGAGGAATCGTGACAGCCCTAGTCAAAGGTCAAGGTCACTGTGACCTCTCGAACGCCATTTTCAAGCTTGTTAACGCGATATCTCAGGAATGCCTTGCCGGAATTTCATCAAATTTGCCTCAAACATCGACTTGGACTCAAGGATGTACTGATTTAATTTTGCGGTGCGGTCGCTCTAGTTTTACCATGCCACTGCTTCTTACCCATCTCTCCTTTTCTTCTTCATCCATCGTCTGTCTTCTTGTCGCAGTAGTGTTGCCTAAAAGCCTCGGGGCCTTGACAGACGGGAGTGTGGAGACCCCAGCCATGCACCCCACGCCCACGGTGGGCAGACCTCCAGGTCAGAGAGGACGTAAGCCAGGCCGCAGGAAAACCAAGCTAACGGGGCCCTGGAACCAGAAGAGCTCAGCGGGGGGAACGCCGAGCACGCAGCCTGGCAAAGGACTGGAGCCCATCAAGATCCCCAAGAAACGAGGGCCCAAGCCGGGCAGCAAGGTAGGCAGGACAGGCTAGTCAAGGATGCATGGACATTTACTTTCTCCATTTACTTTCTCATGTTTTACACTCAAGCAGCATATGTTAGAATTCACAGGCAACGCACTCGCGTTGGCGATGAGACGGCCTACAGGAAAGAGGTGGATGCCCTGGAACAGTGGTGCCAGGACAACCACCTCTCCCTGAACATCTCCAAGACCAAGGAGGTCATTGTAGATGACAGGAAGGGGAGGGAGACTCACCCGGGCCCCCAGTCACCATCAACGGCACAGTGGTGGAAAGGGTGTACCTGGGAGTCAACATCCACCAGGACCTGATGTGGGCTAGCCACACCACCACTAGGGCTGTCAAAGAGTATTCTATATTCGAATATAAGAGTTAAAATAATAGTCAAATATGAAAATTAATATATTATTATTATTTAATATGTGTATTATTATTTAATGTTATTTCTTTTTACATTTAACCAGGTTAAAAAAACAGGCCAAGAGGGCAACATGAAAACATACATAGTTTGCCTGGTTATTTAAAAGCATTACAAAAGTGTAGGCTACTACTGTATTAGTACTGACTGAATAAATATGGGGCGGAAAACAATGTTTATGTTGGGGAAAAAATATGTTCAAATAAATATACCAAGTAGTTATATAAGCTCTCTGGTTGTATTGGTTTGCCTTGCCACGAACGCAAAAAAAAGTATTCGAATATATTCAAATGAATATGTTAGTTTAGAGGGAATATTCTAATATGATTTTGGGGCAATTTTGACAGCCCTAACCACCACTGTTGTCAAAAAGGCCCAACAGCGACTGCACAGACTCAGACGACTAAAGAAATTTGGCCTGAGGCCCAAAATCCTCAGGGACTTCTACAGAGACTTCTTCTCACTTCGATCTACATTGCCACAAAATGAACCATATTTTGCCTGTTAAGCGTAATGCTTTCACTGCCCTAAGAGTTTCTCTCAATTGACTCTTCTCCCTCCTTGTCTCCACGGCTCTTTTTTAGCAACTGGGCTGGGCCAAGAGAGCTGGCTGGCTGGAGGGAGCCATGGCTGGCCCAGGACGGCCGGTGACAGGACCAGGACGGCCGGTGACAGGCCCAGGACGACCAGTGACAGGCCCAGGGCGGCCGGTGACAGGACCAGGAAGGCCAGTGACAGGACCAGGGCGGCCGGTGACAGGCCCAGGGCGGCCAGTGACAGGACCAGGGCGGCCGGTGACAGGACCAGGGCGGCCGGTGACAGGCCCAGGACGGCCGGTGACAGGACCAGGGCGGCCGGTGACGGGCCCAGGACGGCCAGCGACGGGCCCAGGGCGACCAGTGACAGGCCCAGGGCGACCCAAAGGCAGACTACCTGCCAACTGGGCACAGAGGATTGCTTTGTGCCCGGCCCAGAACCAGGCAGAACCCATCAAAATCCCAAAGAAAAGAGGGCCAAAGCCTGGTAGCAAGGTACCAACCCAACACATTCACATAAAGCGATGCCTGCTTTACTGATATACAACACAGCATAGCATTTAGCTTGGGCGTGGGCAACTATTTTTCATGGGCGGCCACATGAGAAACCCAGATTGTTGCCAGTACAGAGGCCGAACAAATATTGTCATGCCGTAACCCAGGGATGGGCAACTTTGATGATAGAGAAGGCCACAGAAAAATGTCCTCGCTACCAGATTTTGCTGAGGGCCGAACTGCGCCAGCGTGAAAAATTTGGGGCATTTGAAGCCAGGTTTAGAGGAATAACTCATTTTAAATTAACAATTGTGATGTCATTATTCAGTCTTAACCACCAATATTTGATCCTTTTCTCACTCACTCCTATGTCACCACCTGCTCTCCCTGCAGGGCTTGAAATGAACTTTTTTTAACCACCTGCCAATATGGCTGTTAGATTTTAAAGTTACCAGCCAATTAGAATTTCCACTAGCCAAAATGTTTTTCTTGAAATAAACCAGAATATGAGTCGGTTAATTTAAGCATAAGTATCAGTAAGTGGCCCGGGATTCTCAAAGCCTGTGTTGAGGGTCACACACGAACAAAAATGCACTCTTGAAGCTAAATAAATCCAAAACCAACGAGTTAATTATTTAAATTTCTACTTCAATGTAGAACAGTCATTTCTTACACATGAGATTACTTTTAGCCTTTTAGTCATAAATATTATTCAAAGATATTCCATATTCCAGACTGAAATGCTATAACAGAAGTGGAGTATTGGCCAGAATGACATGAACAATTGGACACTTATTGAGCGGGTATCTTGCATGTTGAGTTCAGGTGCACTGTAAAAAAAATCATTTTTTATTTTATTTTATTTTTTGCAATTCCATCGCAGGCCACATGATTTTGCCCATTAGGGCAGGGGTGGCCAAACGTTTTTGGTTGTGGGCCCCATACAGAAAAATATAAGGAGTCGCAGGCCAAACAATATTAAGTGCGGCAGTTTTCAACCTGCTTACACTGAAAGCGGGAAAAAGATTAGACCAGAAAAGTCCTCAAAAATGTAATTTCTACCTAAAAAAAATATATGACACATAGTTTATTGATGTGCTGCTCACCTATTACAATGGGTATTTCTGTATGTTTTCAAATTTTCTTTTCCTGTGCCAACAGGTTAACACATTGACTGCCAGCCGTTTTTTTTTTGCTGTAGGTAGCTTCTGCCAGGCCGTTTTTTGAGGATTCTGGCTCATTTTAAAAGAGCCGAGGATTATTTTCTGCTTGGAGTTTGTGAACACAAAGTTCAGAAAAGTACTAATAGAATGTGTGCTTTCTCTGTCTAAAAGAGTCAGTTTGTAGAGTTAGTAGTTATGTAGATATTAGCCGTTGAGTACAGCATGGTTTGAGCGTCTGAGACAGGAAGCTGAGATAATCGCAGTTTTGTGAAATTCAATCAAACAGGCAGAACAGTCACTTTAACCATTTATTTTTGGCATCAGTGAGAGATCAGACATCCAAACAATATAGTTCCGAACGCCCTCTCCTTCAACTCCTCCCTCCGTGGGCGTGTCTAGTGGCTTTCAGCCTGCGTTTGTCACAAGCGAGTGGTCTGCTGCTGCAGCGAGTTCGAGCAGCCTCCCTCCCTGGCAGCGAGTTTGAGCAGCCTCCCTCCCTGGCAGCGAGTGTGGATAGGTCTCACTCGTCTCTTGGGTTTGAGAGCCCCGATGAAGCCCCGTGCGACTCTAGGCTTATGCAAATTTGCAATCCCCCGTGTGCTGCTGCTGGCGCGGCCCGAGAGCGGCGAGTCTGGTGACTGATGACTGTAAAATCGGCAAGCCATTTCCTTGAGAATGGAGGAAGCAGCCGCGGGAGGCGGCTGCTTTTGGTTGACTTTCTCTCTGTCGGGAGGGCACCGTCGCCACCTAGCTGGTCGGTAAAATAGATTATACACATTCAATACTTCCAATATCTCCATAGGAGACGCGGGGGGCATTGATCCACGTAGCACCGTCAAAAAAAAAAAAAGATTTTTTTTTTACGTATTAATACGTCAATGGCAGTGAACCGCTGGATTTTTTTTTGACGTATATATACGTCAGTGGCAGTCAACGTGTTAAGACAGATAATTTCACCAACATTCAGTCTTGAAAATGTAAAAAAAAAAAAGTAAGACAAGAAAAAATAAATAGACCAGGTCAGGGTACTCAAGTATAACCCATTTTTAATGGTTTTAAATGGAAAAAATGAAATGGAGGGGGGGGGGGATCTGTTTTTTTGTTTCCGTTTTTCTGTTTGATTTTTATAAAAAAAAAATCCCTTGTTTTTCCTGGGGGTTTTCCATTTTCGTCCCCCGTCGTATTTTGGTTGAAATAATTTCAACCAAAAATACTATTTGTTATTTACTGGGAAATATTTGACAGTTTTCTTTGGGGAGTTGAAATAAATGAATATAAGAAGTGAACT
Source organism: Poromitra crassiceps (assembly GCF_964638095.1). Lineage (NCBI taxonomy): Eukaryota > Metazoa > Chordata > Actinopteri > Beryciformes > Melamphaidae > Poromitra > Poromitra crassiceps. The sequence continues at coordinate 19,558,136 of NC_139647.1, forward strand.
ATTGGCCTGAGTGGGTGAGAGGAAACTGTAATGGTTAACTAGTAAAATAAGGAAAGTTATAATATTTGTGATTGTGTGTTTGTGTGTATATCCAGAGAAAACCGCGGGTGGTCCCTAACCCAGTGCCCACGTCGCCCACCAGCAGCACCCCAGAGCCTGACACCAGCACTGTGCCCCTGGACAACGCCACCATCCCCAACTCTGCACTACAGGCTCCCACAGGTAGGTGGCGCCGACAGTTCTGGACATCTTTATCAGTGGACTGGGCTAGGGATGTCGAAAATCATAATTTTTCTTGACCGACTACAGACCCTCATTAGCCGACAATTGGTCGGTTAACCGAGAAGATTCAAATGCACTATTTGACTGTCTGTGCCCCATTAAACCATTACCACAACAAATGCTTGATTTTTTTCCATTATAAATCATTTATTTTTACATCTACAAACAGAAAGAAATCACATTAACAAAACGAAAAGACAAGTTGAATCCTCCAGCCATCTAAACAAAAACATTCCTCCGATAGGCTATACTGCTTAGAGCTGCACGCATTGCATATCAAGGGCACATCAATTGACATGCAGCCGCCCCGTGAAGTACTGTTTGAGCGGATGACAGCCCAGGCTGCAGGGCGCATCACTACAGTATCTTCTCTTTTAGCAATAGTCTCACTAATCCCACAGTGGTTTACCTGCTTTTGAGATCTGCAAAAAATAGTTTGCTTCTGTCTCACCCCTTCTCCCTCTCTCTTCACACACGCGACGAGGGCTGTGCTCTCTGTGTCTTGCAGGGCTCCACAACATTATAAAGACGAGTCCTCCGAACGCAGCTGTCAGTTGTCAATGCAGTCTACAAACAATCCGTCTCTTGTTGTGAAACAATTTCTCCGAACTGCCATGTGTTGGACAGTAAAGACTAACGTTAATTGATACTTTTCAATCGTCAATTAGACCGCTTCATGTCGCGATATCAAAACGTGACAATATGTATCGTTGAGATGAAATCTCATATCGCGAGAAAAAGAAGCTGAACATGGTGGCACTGATCTGCATCTGATTGCATGCTCGCTCTCCTTTTCATTGCTTTGTTTGAACAGACGAGGGACGTTACAGACACGGAGGATGAAAATGGTGAAATGACTTAAATTACCGTGGAGGATGCCCCCTCAACTTACAAATTGCTCGCAAAAAAATATTGGTAAAATATCGTATCGTTATCGTGAACCCAATATCGTGTATCGTATCGTGAACTGAGTGTATCGTGACACCCCTATCAGTTACTAATAACTAACAAGCCAATGTTACTGTGTTCTCCAAGTGATTAAAGTGCCATGACTAAACACAGTCTGTACTTCTTGAAACCTCAAATGGCTTCAAAACCTGTTCAACCTCTGTCATATTTGAATCTTAAGTCAATTATAATTTGATATATTGGATGAAATAACAATCTAAATTAATGTTTGCTGCTGATCGCCTCCTGATCATATTGTTCTATCCTCCATAGTATGTGTGTACCTGAACAAGTACGGCAAGGTCGGACCTCATTTGGAGCAGCGGCGCGTCCAGCAGCTGCCGGACCACTTTGGTCCGGGCCGGGCCTCGTCCGTGCTGCAGCAGTGTGTCCAGGCCTGTGTGGACTGCGCCCACAACCAGAGCACCGTCTTCTCCTGCCTCAAGTCTGGCCACGGCGGAGAGCTCATCTCAGGTAGGGAGTGGGACTACTACGCACTCACTTCAAATGCACTTCAAACCCAAATTCTCTCATGTCACTCCCCTCTTCCGGGACCTTCACTGGCTTCCCATCTCGGCACGCATCAAATTCAAAACACTGGTTCTGGCCTACAGGGCAGTACACCAGACAGCCCCTCTGTACTTACAATCTATGGTCAGGCTCCAAATCTCTCACGTTCCCTCCGCTCCTCCACCAGTGCAGGACGCCTCGCCCCTCCTCCACTACGGGGGCTTTCGCGACTCTTCTCGTCCCTGGCACCTCAATGGTGGAACGAGCTTCCACCTTCGGTCAGGACGGCCGAATCACTGCCGATCTTTCCGAAAAGACTAAAGACTCACCTTTTCAGGCTCCATCTGGGCCCTTCTTGAACTAACTTCTTTCTCTCTCTCAAAAAAAAAATACTAACCTAAACTAAACTTGTACCACTGTTCCTTCAGAAGTTGTAGTTGTCATAGACTGTGTTGCATAGTTGATTGCTCTATTGCTGACAAAAATGTGTTACTGTAAGTCGCTTTGGATAAAAGCGTCTGCCAAATGACGTAATGTAATGTAATGCATGGATTAGTTATTTTGTCTTCCTATGTTCCAATCCTTTTGCATTCTATTTTGATATTCAGAGCCATCAGATCGTCATTTGAATTAGCTGAGCTGATCACAGGCCTGCATTCAGTTATGTTCATTCAGAACAGAATGTTCTGGTGCTGTCACAATGCCAAATTAATTTGACTTCAGTGCTGAACCCGGCCAAAGTGTGACAGTTTTGATACTGAAATGATACCACAGCGCCCCCTGGAGCATTATTTTCTGCTCTGATAAAACCTATACCAAGGATGAGGATTCTTATGCCTCCGCCGCCGGCGATAGCCAGGCCGGAGGCATTATGGATCCGGGTTGTCTGTCCGTCCGATGTTCATTAACGTGATATCTGAGGAACGCCTTGACGGAATTTCATCTAATTTGCCTCAAACATGGACTTAGACTCAAGGATGATCTGATGGTGGTCAAAGGCCAAGGTCACTGTGACCTCTCGAACGCCATTTTCAAGCTTGTTAACGCGATATCTCAGGAACGCCTTGACGGAATTTCCTCAAACATTAACTTGGCCTCAAGGATGAACTGATTAGATTTTGGTAGTCAAAGTTCAAGGTTACTGTGACGTCACGACCGCTCGTTTCATGCTCTTTAGCATGAGAGCTCAGGAATGCCTCGACGGAATTGCATCTAACTAGTGCAGTGCCCGTTCCCCCGTGCACCACCCCGTGGGTGCTTCCCCCCGCAGGCCCGCACGCACACTGCACCCTGTCAGCTCAAGAATGAACTCATGGCGGAGGCATACATTTGCGGTGTGGTCGCAAATTTTATGTGTGTGAGTTCTGTCTTCTTAAATGTGACATGAAACACTACCAAATAATACCGGATCTGGGGAAGAAAAACCGAATAAAAAATTTACCCCAGGAACTTTTTCATCACTAGAACGTACACTTACTCCATGAGCAAACGGTGATGTTCTGTGCGACCTTTGCACTTTGCCCTCTGTGTGTGTGTCTCCCCTCCAGCCTTCTTCGACCAGCAGCAGCACACACTGACCCTGCCCACGGTCAGCAGCGTCACCTACGTCCTCCGCTTCCTGGAGAAGCTCTGCCACAACCTCCACTGTGACGCTCTGTTTGGCAGCCAGCCTGTAGCCAGAGGAGGCCTCCACCATGACAGCCACACATACACAGGTACAGTATGTGTGCTTTTCATTAGGGGTGTCAAAAATAATCCATTATAAGATGCATCACGTGCACGATTCTGCATCGATTCACAAATGTCAAAAATCGTTTTATTTTTTATTTTTTATAATCAAATAAAATATAATGGAAGTACATGCAGTTGTTTATTTTAATTATGGATCATAATACAATGCAATTCCAAATGCACTTTTATTTTAAAAGTAGCCACACAGTGAGAAAAAAGAAAGTGAGAAAAAAGAAATCATGTATTGCGGAAAAAAGTGATGCATCGATTTAAGATGCATCGAGATGCATCGATAATCGTAATCGAATCGAATCGTGAGGCCAGTGAAGATTCACAGCCCTACTTTTCATACAGAGTGCCTTTACATGCACACACTGACATTCTGATATTATTCGTGGATCCTGAGATATTCTACACGTGTAAATGTCATATTGTATTTACAATAGCCAGGAGGAGCTCATACCTTTATTTTTTCGAAACCCAAATATGATGGCTGGGAACGAGATTGTGAACCGAGATAATGAGGCGTGCAAGACCATTTTTGAAAAGGTTATTGTGCTAAAAACCCAGATGCTATGGATTTTCCACATATTTTTTTATTTTTGGGGTGGTTTTGTGTGCAAATATACAGATACCGTATGTAGATATGCATGAGAATGATATAAGAATTGCTCCTGCTTGCTACTGTGAAGTCATCAGCAGGCTCTGTAACGTAGCCTCGGGAGTCGGGCTTATCGCTGTGGGAAAGACCTCTAGCCGCCGGAGCCGGATGAAACATGTCCTATTAACAGGTTATGTTTGTTTCTAAGTGATTCATATGTTTCTCCGCAAACGCGACAGCACCGGTTCTGCATGAGCGTCACTGCTCCCAGAAAGCAGGCCCGCCCACAACACTCATGATTGGTTCTCCGATGCAAGGCTTCCAACAGCACCACCTAACAATATGAAAAGATTTAAATAATAATATGTAGTGAAACTGCTGAGTCTAGTTTTGGACATAGTCTCGGTTTCCAGACGTTTGGTGAGCAGCGCCACCTAACCACCAAACGTCTGGAAATTTACTGTTCCAAATCTGGTTCAGAGAACGGCCGGCAGCAGACACGCCTACATTTATTATTAGAATTTTATTTGGTAGCGGCAATGCAATGTTTCATAGTTCCAATATAGAGCAAGACACTGATGTGCTGCAAAGAGAGTTTATACCTGTTGTTTATTTTACAATAATTTGTCCTACCCGGAAGTGGTCCGCCACCACCGCCTAACGTTATGAAAAGATTTAAATAGTAATATTCTCAGTCTTACAGGAGTGAAACGGATTAAGACTGAGAGCTGAGTCTAGTTCGGACACAACAAGAAAGAATGGCTCTCTACCAAATCTCATCATGCACGGTGCATTATTATTTTATTTTTTTACAATTTGTTTATTTCTGTTAATTTAAAATGAGTTATTCCTCTAAACCTGGCTTCAAATGCCCCAAATTTTTCACGCCGGCGCCGTTCGGCCCCCGGCCCTCAGCAAAATCTGGCCCTCTGGTAGCGAGGGCATTTTTTTGTGGCCCTCTCTATCATCAAAGTTGCCCCCTTCCCTGTACTAGATGATATACAGTCCAGTCCAGTCCACCTCCCTCTGGCGTTGTACGGCAGTATAGTAACAGCTCTTATCAACTGCTTTTCCTTTCTCCATTCATGTCGGCTTCAGAGAGAAAAGGTTTTGGGGATGGCCTGACGACGGGCCCGGGCCGAGGCACCAAGCGCTTCCTCCTCCAGGACTCGTGCAACAGTCCCCTGCCCCACAAACTGGCCAAAACCCACCGGCACTCCACTGATGGTACGGTACCGTTGTGTGTTTTCTGTCTGAACTTCTGTGTGGCATTAATGGGCAGACTGTTGAGTAATAAACCCCTAAGATATGGCAAAGTCCCGGCACTGATCATCCACAACATTAAAACCTACCTAATGTTGTGTAGGTCCCCCTTGCCTCTTTTCCTTCTGCCTAGGATAGTGCCAGGATGAGCCACCCTACTCTGCCTCTGATTGGGTCTAGGCAGGAGGGGGTTGGGTCTAGGCAGGAGGGGGTTGGGTCTAGGCAGGAGGGGGTTGGCCCAGATCCTTATGCTTGCCCATTTTTTCCTGCTTGCAACACATCAACTTCAAGAACTGACTGTTCACTTTCTGCGTAATATATCCCTCCCCTTGACAGGTGCCATTGTAACGAGATCATCAATGTTATTCACTTCAACTGTCAGTCGTTTTAACTCATTGAGTGCCAAGGACGAGTATGTTCGTCAATTCAAATACTAACGTAGAGTGCCAAGGACGAGTATGTTCGTCAATTGCGTTTTTTGACGGTGGGACCTGGATCAAAGCCTCTTACATCTCCTATAAAAATATGGGAGCTATTGAATGTGTGTAACCTATTTTACAGACCCATTAGGTGGCGACAGTGCTCTCCAGATTAGAGAAAGGTCAGGAAAACAGCAGGAAAAAGCCCCGTGATGAAAGAGAAACCGCTCATGCTGCAGCCAGAGCCATATAGATTGCTCTGGCTGGAGTTAACGTTGGCTGCGAACAGCAGTCAATCCGCGCCCACAACTGAGCCTCTCTGTCTCTGCTGTATAGTTTCTCCACACGATTAGCCGCCAGAAAAGCAGCACCCGACGCCGAAGGGCCAAACCATTCTCAGCAGTCCGGTTTGGCTTTTCCGTGTCGCGCTGGGAGCCGGCGCACAAAAACGGAGCACTCCGAAAATAGACCTGGGTGCGTGAGGCTGTGTGTTAGTGTGGGGAGGAGTTTGCAGCTGAGGGGGGGAGAGGGGGGCACCCCACAACTACACCACGTCACTACATCAGAAAATATTAGCTTCAGACTCAGTGAATGTGCTTGAAATGCTTAATTTCACAAAAGGCTGAATAACTCAGCTTCTAATTTGAAACGCCTGTTTTTGCTTTAAACAACCTATCTTCTCCGGCTCATAACTAAAGAACGGAAAATGGTATCAATAAACTTTTTTTGCTGATGATACAATAGACTCTCCTCGTTCTTTGTGCGTGTTCGGTGTTTACATAGTAATATCACACAATATTCTGTGGGCCTCGAGAAATCACTGAAAACGCTCTGAAACTCTGGCACTGGGAGCGTCCGTTCTCCAAAAGTGGCTGGCACTCAATGAGTTAATGTTGTGGCTGATGGGTGTAACGGATTTTGGATTTTTTATTTTTTGAGGAAATATCACGGGACCGTTTAGCTCTATACCATACCTTGCCATACCCAATTGACGGCCATCCTGTGTGCACTGTACGTGTGAGGTATTCTGCACAGGGCTAAGAGAAATGTCTTCTGTTCGTGGTATTTCTCTGTTCCTCCACTGTGGTGAGAGAATGGAAACAACACTTGGATCAAATAATGTCGCTGATTAAACAAATCTTCCACTTTATTGTGTATATTGTATTTATTCAAGATCAGTGGGTCTTTTATTGCTGCGGCACATTTATGTGAGACACTTAATCCTAATAATCGACCCCTCGGAATTGTCCAATAAAGTCTAGTAACAGAAAAGAGTCAAATATAATGAGCTGTTGGCTCTGGAGCAAATGGCATTTACGTCTTGTGGAAGGGGGGTTAATCATTTAATCATAGTCCAATTCCCCTAGATTTTAATTAAGTTAATGGAATATTTGAAGAGATTTGTTCCAAAAGGAAATGTGTAAAAGTGACGTACCCTTTGCCTAGGCGTATCGCTGTGAAATATGTCAACGTGTGAGTGAGTGAATTTACCAGCATGCATTGTGTTAGTATTGCATCTTTAGATTTTGTATTCTTATCTTTTTAGATTCACTAGTATGCAGTTTTTTCTTGGGTTGCTGACCCCACTTTGTTCTTGAGGAAGTGTGTGTGTGTGTGTGTGTGTGTGTGTGTGTGTGTGTGTGTGTGTGTGTGTGTTCACTGACCCGCTGAACCTTCTTGTCCATGTTGCTCTCAGGCGAGTCCTTCACAGAGAACGGTGTTGGAGGCTCAGAGCACTTAAAGAAAAGCCCCCTCTCCCCCAACTCCACGGCACAGACGCCCGGCCTGAGGTCGCCCTCCAAGCTGCTGCATCACAACTCTACAGGTAGGGCAGAGACACTGATTCATCACAACATTGGAACAACAGCGCGTCCTGGTGGCTCAACCTGGTAGCACGCGTACGACGGAGGCTCGGCCCTTCGTGTCCTACGTTGTACATACCTATGTTACATAACTTGCCAGTTTGTGCCATCAGCCTGCTTCTCTACCTGGGACAGTACCAACTGCTTCTCTACCTAGGACAGTACCAACTGCTTCTCTACCTAGGACCGTACCAACTGCTTCTCTACCTAGGACCCTACCAAAAAGCAGTATTTGTCAGTGTAATCATCATCATCGCTTTATTAGCAGACACAAGGTCCAGTATTCACCTTATGTAGCCACGCCCATTTGACCCGGTCGTGTGGTCGTGTCAAAACTTCCGACTAAAAATAAAATAAAATAAAATGGCTGGCTCCTCCAATATCATCTAACTCTGAATTAACTAATAATTTAGCCAATTGTATGTAACATACCAAATAAAAGCAAACGGCAATGTCTAAGAATTCAACGCCATGTAACTGGTTAAGTCTCGCATTCCAGGGAATTACGTTAACGTCTGCTGGTCTTATAAGACGTAAATGGCTCGCGCTGCCTCGGAGGAGAGAAAACTATCTGAAGCTTTCTTTGTTGGAGTCCAGGTATGTTTTACAAGAAAGTGCTCTTCATTGTGGACGATAACGTTATCTGACCTGGCTAACAGTGGATACTCGCTTGCTTGCTTGCTGTGTACCGAGCTCAAAGTAGTAGGCTACGTTCTTTATTTTATCCCTTCACTGTCCGCTCCAAAAACAACTCTCTTATTTTGCGCCGTGACCGCCGGAAGTGTTAACAGGACCCGGAAGAATTTGGCCCACTGTAAGTTCTGAACATGAGGTGAATAAAACAGACAATAGATTAAAAAAAAAAAAATACAACATCCCAACATACACATATGCCAATACATTACATTAAAAGGTTGTACCAATGTACCCAAATGCTAGACTGGTACTTAATAGCACTGAGACCAGGTTGAGACAGCAGCATAAGGATCAAGTTCTGAGATATATTAAGATAAACTTGTAGGTCAGATTTCTCAGCAGGGCATGAAAGGTGTAGACTCCTGCACCACAACACATCTCACTAGCACTGCAACACCTTGGCTTTCTGAGCAGAATCCTCATGCAGTCATTATAAGCAACCTGAAGCTTTTGAATGCTAGCCTGCTTAAACTTGACCCACAGGGGGGCAGTATAGAGAGGAGTACAATAGGCTCTAAAGAGGTTCATCTTGACCTCATCAGAGCAAAAATATATATTTTTCCTCAGCATATTAGCTTGTGCATACAAGACACGCTGCTGCCTATACATGTCATCATCATCACTCATTTGCAGTGTTGGGGATAACTCATTACAAAAGTAACATATTACATGTAATATAATACTTTTAGCAGTAACTCACTAACATAACTTATTACTTATAGGATTTCAGTAATATTATACCAGTTACCTTGTCAAGTAACTCAAGTTACAAATTGAGTTAAAACATGTTTTTTTTTAATCAAAGCACATTATTTAAATAAAGAGATACAATCATTTCCTAATCAAACTGTGTGTTTTTATGCAAATAACCACTATAGATGAGAATAACAAAGGAAAAGAATAACATTTAGAATTTTGGATTGTTTCCACCGACTTCAAGGCGGTTGACATTATTTTTCGGGATGGTTCCGGGGCAGCGATGTCATTCTGCTACTGCTGTTGTTTTGGTAAAAGTAATGCAAAAGTAGTGTAATAAGTAACGAGTTACTCTACACAGACAGTAATATTGTAAAGTAACGTATTACTTTCAAATGAAAGTAACTAGTAATATGTAGTATATTACATTTTGAAAGTAACTTGCCCCAACACTGCTCATTTGATCAGTGAGAATGTGACCCAGGTACTTGGTTCTACAACACACTTCCAGAACCAGTCCTGACAAATACAAAGAAGGGAAGGAGATATCCTTATCATCTCTTGTTCTGCAAACCATAATGACACTTTTTTAGTATTATATTTCACATCAAAATTGACTCCATACGCAGAACAAATATTCAGCAGCTGTTGAAAACCATGTTACACTACATGGTATTTTGGCGCTTTGTCCAATATTGCATCGTCGGGAGTAATTATAATACCAAACTTTTTTGAGTTATTTATTTGCTCTTCTGTTTTAGCCAAATGAAATGCCTGCTGCTGTTATGGATTTGTAATGAAGTGGTTTTATCCTGAGTGCCTGAGCTTTCTCCCCAGGCTCGGGCAGTTTCCGGGAGAGTCCCAGGCCCAGTGGTCAGGACCCCAGCCTGTGGACAGTAGACGATGTTATGCAGTATATCAGAGACATCGATCCAGTACTGGCTCCACACGCTGACCTCTTCAGAAAACATGTATGTATACTCTCATAACATTGAAGGGGTTTGTTCCAACATGACACTACTCTTACATAATACTAGCATGAATTGGTGTTGATATGTAATCTGTCTCTATATTCTACACATCATAAAATATAAACTATAATGAAAGCAAATTAATTAGGTTCATTTTGTCTTCTTTTTAAATTATGTTTTTAGTTTTCTTATTTTCAGACAAATTAGAGTAGGTGTTATTTCTACCTGCTGACGGTTTGGGCTGATGACAGATGACAGCTCTGAAGAAGGCTGTAGTTACAGCCCAAACCGTAAGCAGGTAAAATAACATCATACTCTACTGATTTGTCTGAAAATAAGAAAACTAAAAACATAATATAATGAAAGCATTTCTTTATATCTTTTTTCTTCACTCTCTCTGAAATGTATCTATATCGCGTTTTGGAATAGAGTTGTAGAGGTTACATTATGTCATTTAGCAGACACTTTTGTCCAAAGCGACTTACAATATCACAATTTGTCAACAGTACAGAAAACCACTATGCAACACAATCAATGACAGCCAAGATATTTTGATAGACTAGCACCATGTAGGAAGTAGTTTGAGAAGGAATAAGTACCGTAACATGTAGCATTAGTATTTTTTTTTATTTTTTTTAAGTAGATGTTAGTTCAGGAAGGGCCCAGGTGTAGCCTGAAAAGGTGAGTTTTTAGTCTCCGCCGAAAGATTGGCAGTGATTCGGCCGTTCTGACCGAAGGGGGGAGCTCATTCCACCATTGAGGGGCCAGGGGACGAGAAGAGTCGCGATCGGGACGAGCGACTTGTCTACATACGTGTTCTTCACCAGCAGGAAAAACTAGGGGGATCTGTGCTGTGCAGATAATTTGAATGACATGAGACCTTTCATTTAATAATCAACTTTATTTAGCACTTTTATTGACAGGTTTTTGCACAGTTGCACAGCACTCGGTGGACAGTGTCCAGTAACACGATTCTCCTCTGGAATCTCTCCTCCCTCTCTCTCTCTCCTCCCTCTCTCTCTCTCTCCTCCCTCTCTCTCTCTCTCTCCTCCCTCTCTCTCTCTCTCTCTCTCTCTCTCCTCTCTCTCTCTCCTCCCTCTCTCTCTCTCCTCCCTCTCTCTCTCTCTCCTCTCTCTCTCTCCTCCCTCTCTCTCTCTCTCCTCCCTCTGTTCCAGGAGATTGACGGGAAAGCCCTCCTGTTGCTGCGGAGCGACATGATGATGAAATACATGGGCTTGAAGCTGGGCCCCGCCCTCAAACTCACCTTCCACATTGACAAGCTCAAACGCTCTTAAAGGGGGGCCCGCCAAGCACCCTCCACCTTCCCAAGGACTGAATCTACAACCCACCTCCCCCCATCCCCACATTCAGTATATCACGCACTGCATATTGGACATATACTGACCATTACATGTAGCAACTTCCATCAGTACTACCATTATTTTGGTATTATATACCCATATCCCTTTCCCAGCATATACCCATATCCCTTTCCCAGCCTCATCCAATGAGGAATGTTTATTTTTGTGTGGCACAATCCAGCCCTAAGGCAGCATGGGATACGCAGGATCACCCACTTCCTGTCTGTGATCATCGGTTTTAGCATTTCCATTCATACGACTTGAAGAGTCAGATGTGGGCGTGGCCATTTCAACTGTTAAAAGCCTATTTTTGGCCCGCTTTTGTTACGTTACATTTATTCTGTACATTTCATATTTTGTACCCCATGACAATATGGACTTGCATTTTTTTTTGCCTTTTTCAGCGTTTTGTGTTGGATATGCTTAAAAAAAAAAAGGAAGTAAAAAACACTATGTTCATACCCCAACAGTTGGGATCGCTTCTGATCGACGTCTCTGTTTGAGGCATGGTTTTTGCAATGATGACATTATTAATTATAGGCGAAAGAAAACATGTTTTATGAAAGAAAGGGGAAAAAAACGTTTATTCAGAAAATACTGCCATGATGAAATCGGTTTCCTTTATCTTGTTCTGGATGTTGTTTACAATGCCTTGTCTCGTCTTTGTTGTTATTTGTACTTTTTTAATTTTTATACTATATTATTAGAGTTCCTACATTGAGAGTGTTATCATACTCAACATTGTTCAATAAATATATAATAACTCTTATGTGTTTTCTTTTAGTTTTACTTATTTATTTACTTGAAATTAGCCATTGACCATCTTCTCAATATTTTAAAGCCATAATCTAATCTAATCAACTCTGTTTACACTGTATTATGCCATGACTGGGTTTGGTGATTTATTAGATTTTGGGCATTATTTTCTCTGAAATTTATCTGACCTCTTCATACAAATATTATTTTTTTATAGTATTTATTTCTGAGCAGGGAGCATTGCAGTTACAATGCATTAACAGATGTAATTACTTTTTCTTTTCTTTTTTACATTGAAACATCCCAACCAACACATCTGCCCCCACCCGCCTCCCCACCACCCAATCCTACTCCCAATAAAATAAAGAGTACTTATAAAATAAAATAAAACTATACATCAACAACAAAGAATAAATAAGAGCAAAGGGAAGGGAGAAAAAAAACATGGTGGAAAGTAGTATCGCAAGAAAACCGTAATAACTCAAGTCATCAGGGTTTATACTTGCAAGGATCTGGGTCATACTGGCCTATTGAGGCTTCATGAGGTTATAGGCCGTGAGCCAGTAGGCTTGGTCGGTACCATCTTGGGGGACTAACTTTCAGTGATTACCGAAATGACATCCCCCAAATTAATCATATCTCCTGAACCATAAGGCCTATATGCATGTTTCTGGTCCCCTTTGATAGGTAACAAGTTAAGCAATATGAATATTACAATATTAATAATTATATTATAACTAATTACTATAAGTTCTGTCAGTACAGATGTAGACGCCGTCTCTATCCGTGGTGCTGTTGGTGGCACTCTCCAATTGTCTGGCAGCCGAGACTACTGTACTACAGTACAGACATTAAAACATGAATAATAAAACAAAACTTATCATACTTTGTTTTACATACTTTAATAACATAATAATCACACTCATGTCCAAGTCTTCCCTGTGTTCCACATCTTCATCTTTATCAGAACTTTGCACTCTCTGAGGTGGATGCCTGCTTCTCACAGTCTGCCGGTCTACACCTGAGGCCATTTACAACACACACATCTTGGGAGTGAACATTTTTCCTTTTCACTCTTTGGATCAAGTTCATTCCAGCAACACTGTAGCAGAGTTCCCTGGGAGTTGCTCTGCTACATTTTTCTGCAATTTTGTGACCAAAGTAGCTTCATTTGTCTTTCTCAGCAATCCATCTGGTGTGGACAGGGCCCAGGGGAATGGTCCAGGGGGGGTGAGAAAGGATCTCCTCCATACATAGACTGCACCCTTGATGCGTCCAAACAAAGACCTGTCTGCCCTCCTGCTTCATCTCACTTCTCTCTTCTTACACATATCACTGAAGTCTAGGAGTCTGTAGCCTGGTATCTCCATTTACTCTAGAATGGTAATAGATAAGGTTTACTTACTGGATTCATTGCTTAACTTGTTACCTATCAAAGGGGACCAGAAACATGCATATAGGCCTTATAGTCTAGGGAAAATAAGGTTTGACCTTAAACTAATTGCAACAGAATTTATTTTCACATTTTTATGTTTATATTGATGCCCGAAACACTATATTAAAAATCCCAGAAAATCCCATTAGTGGAAATATGTTAAAATTACATTTTTTCAAAATGGCTGCCATTATTAAAATGTTGGCCATATCTTGACTCCAACTAGACCTAGAATTACAAATTTGGTGTCTATTTCCACATTTTTGGGGGCAAGGAATCCACAGAAATGGTTGTTGAGTCTCTAAGTAGAACAGATTTTTATTTTCTCATGTAAGTATGTAGTCGTAATACAACATGTCATTTCTCACAATGTTAGCTACAACTTCGTATTTGTTAATCATACACATTTTGGGTGATACCCATTACCCTTGAGCATATTGAAGTGCTTGCCATTGAAAAAAAAAGTTTGTTAAATTTATTCCCTCACAGTGTCTCTAAAAGTGTCTGGAAATACATCAAAAATGAGCACATCTATCTATCTAAGGGAGCTAGGGCTCTGTTTGTTTGTCTGTTTGTCTGTCCGTCCCACTGATGACATCATCTCGAGCAATTGTGATGCCATCAGTGATGTCACTCGAGCAATTGTGATGTCATCAGTGATGTCATAAATCCTTCCTCGCTCACCCTATATAAGTGGAAGCAGTGCACACGCAAGCATCCAGTCCCATAAAACACCACCAGCAAGCATCCAGTCTGTCCATAAGACGAAAAAGCAGCTCCTGCTGGTATATCAGTTGTGTGACCCCACAGACCTGCAGCGTAGGACCGAAGAGATACAAACTCCCCAGGTGGCTATTAATCACTCAGCCTCCCTCTCCATCTAACATCAACTCCACGAGTACCTCATCCACTCTACAACAGTGAGGCAACAGGCAAGTAACTACTACTTTTGTTTGTGAATATACTGATTCCTACTTGTATTGTTGTGAGATGCCTCGCAACAAAAAACGGAATCAGATGATGAAAAAGCTACATGCTGCAAAGAAACCTGAACCTGCTTTGAATCCCTTAGTTTTAGCTATGCGATGTTCTAAGCAGACTGGATGGCATGCAGCAGAAGCAGATGATAGAACGCTCATCCATAAGAGACTTGAGACTTGACTTGGACTTGTGACCAAAGACGTGAGACTTGACTTGGAGTATAGCTAAAAGACTTCAGCCTTGACTTGGGGACTCTAGCTCAAAGCCTTGAGACTTGCCCCGGCCACGACCCATTGCTGTGCAGCAGCTATAATTGTTTATTTATGTTTGTTTATTGTTTATTTGCACAAAGAAAATGAATAACAACAGATAGTACCTTAGAAAGTATCTTAATTAGCTATTATTAAGCTATACCTATTAGTAAGCTATTAGCTAACTAGTAGGTGCTTATTAAGCTAGCCTACTTTGAATGGTAACACACAAAGACTGTCATTGGTAACAGACGATAAATGGCGGTCAACTTATCCATAACCTTCGGATATGGAGAATACTTAGCCTACCTGTCCACTCGTCTGTGTAACAGAGTTAAGAATACACTTTATCAATTATTATTTTCATGTTGTATCTGCAAATCTTATTTTCATCTAATGACTCTGTTGAGTATTTGTGAATTTTATCTCCATGAGTTATTTTTATTAAGTTACTTTGCCAATGGTTCCTGTAGAAGTAACCTTCTGTATATCGCCTCTTCTGTGCCTCTTGACTTTCCGTAGCTCCTCCCCTACCCTCACATTGCTTCTGGCACTGATGAGGGAGATCATTCAGATGCACAGCAGAGAGCAGAAGGCAACTCATGCTTGTTTCATATCTTCTACAGAGAGCGAATAAATGCCGAAAACACAACGCAGAGTCGTCATTGTCTACATCTGTTACACTGGTGCCGTGACCCCGTGATTCAAGATCCGCTCGATGCAGATCGCCGGACCGAGGGTGCAACGTGGATCCTGTTGGAGGAGTCCGTGGTGGAACATCATATACTGGTCATGGTCAGGTGTTCAGAACCGTCAAAGCCTCACTAAGTGATTAACTAATTAGTTGAGCTGGTTGCATTTACACTTGAGTGTGAAGTTGAGTTTCATTTTATTGTCTTATTTTATTTTCTCTGTGTTTTGTGGTACAATGGCTAGCAATTTTGAGCCGAGTGATGAATCTGGTTGTAGTAATAGCCTCTCTTTTGGGAGGGGTAGAGGTGTAATGTGGGTTCCTTTACAGTCTGGTGGGTCTGTTGGGAGGGATGTGGGTGCTTCACCTGTGTTGCCTGCAAGAGATAGGGGTCCGGGATCAAGTCAGAATCCGGCTGGGTCACCTATGGGACAGATGTCATGGGGTGGGCCACATCATTCGACACCCAGTGGTGAAGGGGACGCATTGCACCAGTTAAGTGACATGATCTACCAGTTAGGCTCACAGATAGGTGAGTCTATTGCAGCCACACTTATGTCTAATAATGCGGTTGGTAATGCTGACCAGAATGATGTTCCTTCTCACAGCCAGGCCACTCAGCCTGGCAGCAATATGAATACACTGAGTGAGAACACACGCATCGTTGTCGTGAAATCTGACAGGGAACCCGTTATTTTCAGGGGTGATAATACTGACAAATACACAGTGACTGAATGGGTTGAGTTGATGAAGTCATACCTCAGGAAGCAAAACTATGATGTCTCATTACAGACAGAGGAGATAATGGGGAGGTTAATGGGGAAAGCCAGGGATGTGGTTAAGATAGGCTTGAGGAGCAACCCCTCGCTTAACACTTCTCACACCCCAGATGTTATATACAACATGCTGACACAGTATTTCAGTAACACATCCTCATGCCTGCCCCTACAAGACTTCTACTCAACTTTACCAGATCAGAGAGAGAATCCCATTGACTACTGGATACGCCTCAACAAGGCTGCGGACATGGCTGAGGAGGGTTTAAAGCGTCAAGGCAGGCACATGGAGAGTGTGGGAGGAGAAGTTGCTAAGATGTTTGTGAAGCACTGCCCAGATCCAGAGCTTGCGTCTGTGTTTAAGTACAAACAAATACATGAATGGACATCAAAAGACATACAGGAGAGGGTGGACGAGTATCAGCGGGAACGGGTGTCTTCTGTGAGAGTGCACACGCCTAAAGCTCATGCGGCAGCGCTGTTTTGCAATGAAGCACATACAGAGCCTCACAGTGCATGTAACATGGGGACATTCAATGCTAACCCTCTCTCTTCTCCAGCTCTCTCTCTTGGGGTTGTGCCATCTCTCTCTCCCCCTCCTGTCTTGCCCCAGAACCAGCAGCGGCCCTTCTCTCCAGCCCCTCAGAGCCAGCAGCCCTACATCTCGCCCTTGCCGCAGAATCAACAGCAGGCTCTCTCTCCTCCACCACAGTACCAGGGGCCCTCTCCCATGCCACGGAGCCAGCTGCCCCCGAGTCAGCAGCATGGCAATGATGCTATGCTCGGTGAGATGATGTCAATGCTCCGGGAGCTTCTGAATAAAGTGCAGGTTGGAGATGGGAGGACCCCCTTGCGGCGTGGCGGCAGAGAAGTTCGAGACCAGGCTCAACCGATCCATGAGACGAGCTGTCAAGTCTGTAATGATGGAAGTCACACTACGGAGTCCCACTGCCGATCTGACCGTCTCTGTTTCGCATGCTTCAGGCCTGGTCATACAAGGCGCTCATGCCGTGGCAGGACCCCAGACCGTGGCAATGTGCAGGGAAACTAAATGACCTGTGCTTTGAGGGGGGCCGCACGGGTCATGATCCAATCTCCCAAACACATGATGCTGCAGAGCTATACAACAATGTTAAGGATTTGGATGAGTCAGAGACTGTTATCATTCAAAATATACAGAAGATCAGGAGCAGTGACAGTCTGTTTTACACTCCTGTTGCAGTTGACACAGTGACTCTCAATGCCATGTTGGATAGCGGTTCAATGGCCTGCTCGTTGAGTGATGAAGCACAGAGGAAGCTTGCTGATGCCGGTGTTGTTGATCTGAGCAGTCAGGAGGTGACGAACATTGTATTCATTGGATGCGGTGGTGTTCGAGTAAAACCTAAATCAGTGGTGAATCTCCAGATGGAAGTCTATGGATGTAAAGTGTCTGTTCCCGTTTTCGTTGTGGAAAATCAACAGGATGATTTGATCGTTGGCTCCAATGTCATCAGGCATCTGGTCCGTGAGTTCAAGAAGGATGCAAGCTACTGGGAGGCCGTGTCGGCGTTCGGCTCAGGTGACCAAGAACTCGAACAATTCCTCTCTCTCCTCGCTGGTCTACAACGCTGGTCTGATGACGAGGTCCCGGACAAAGTGGGCACGGTCAAATGCAACAGAGCTGTCACCCTGCCGGCTGGCAGTGAGTATCTGATGTGGGGGAAGCTTCCTAAGAATGTGAGGATATCTCCGGGCAGCACTGTCGTAACTGAGCCAACCTCTTCTCGATCTGCACCCCGGGGCATCATGGTTGCCAGGGTGGTGACACCTCTCTGGGGTGACGGCTGGGTCCCACTCAAGATCCTTAATGTCTCGGACAGCCCCGTTACCCTGCGGAGGAACGCCAAACTCGCTGATCTTTACACGTGTCTTGCGCTGGAGGATATGGAGGTCCCAGAACTCAAGAGCTCCCATCAGACTGCGTCCACCGGGCCTGCTGGAACATCAGCTCCGACAGAGGAAGACAGGCCTGTGCAGGAGAGGCTGGAGCGTGTCGGCCTGGGTAACCTGGACCTCGAGTCTTGTGATGTGTCGGCCGATTGGCAGAGAAAGTTGGCTGATCTTGTCATCAAATATGAAGACATCTTCTCCCACCACCATCTGGACTGCGGTGAGGCCAGGG
Organism: Poromitra crassiceps; assembly: GCF_964638095.1. Lineage (NCBI taxonomy): Eukaryota > Metazoa > Chordata > Actinopteri > Beryciformes > Melamphaidae > Poromitra > Poromitra crassiceps. The sequence continues at coordinate 19,576,530 of NC_139647.1, forward strand.
GGTTTGTGCACAGGATTCGTCTCACAGACGAGAGGCCGTTCCGCCTGCCCTACCGACGTGTGCCGCCCGCTGAGTACCAAAAGCTCCGCCAGGTCATTAGTGAGATGGAGGAGAAAGAAATAATCAGGAAGTCTGCCAGCGAATACGCCTCGCCTCTCGTCCTTGTGTGGAAGAAGAACGGCGACTTGCGGGTGTGCACAGACTTCCGATGGCTCAACAAACGAACACTGAAGGATGCTCATCCCCTACCACACCAAGCTGACTGCTTAGCCGCCCTGGGTGGGAATGCATTCTTCAGTACAATGGATCTGACGTCTGGATTTTATAACATGACGCTGCATGAGGATGACCGCAAGTACTCTGCGTTCACAACGCCTATGGGCTTATACGAATACAACCGTCTCCCTCAGGGCTTATGCAACAGCCCAGCCAGCTTCATGAGGATGATGACCAGCATATTCGGTGACCAGAACTTTCTCAGCCTGTTGTGTTATCTCGATGACTTGCTGGTCTTCGCACCAACTGAGGAGTTGGCTCTGGAACGGTTGGAGCTGGTTTTCAGTCGTCTTCGCCTACACAACCTGAAGTTGGCTCCGAAGAAGTGTTGGCTACTCAGGAGGTCTGTGAAATTCCTTGGCCACATCATTGATGAGTCTGGTGTGTCTACAGACCCTGCTAAAGTCGAGGCCATCAACAAAATGGCCACTGCAGATCTAATGGAGCATGATGGAGTCACCCCGTCCCAGTCTCGTGTCAGGTCATTTTTGGGAATGGTGAACTATTACCAGCACTTTGTACCCAGTTACTCAACCATAGCGAGACCTCTCTTCGACCTCCTGGCTGGCCAAAAGCAGAAACGCAAAGGAAGACCACGCACAAAACGCACTGCTCAGTTCAGAAGATTGACACCTGTTGATTGGACGCCAGATCACCAACGGGCGTTTGAGGATCTGAAGACGGCTCTGGTGACCTCAGTGGTTTTGGCCCACCCGGACTTCACACGTCCATTTGTGTTGTGCACCGACGCCTCCCTGGATGGTTTAGGAGCAGTTATCTCGCAGGTGCAGGAGGGTGATGCTGTGGCCCGGCCGGTGGCTTTCGCCAGTAAATCCCTTTCACGATCTCAGAAGAAGTACCCTGCCCACCGCCTTGAATTCCTCGCATTGAAATGGTCCGTGTGTGACAAGTTTAGTCACTGGCTCAAGGGCCACGTCTTCACTGTATGGACAGATAACAACCCCCTGACGCATATAATGACAAAACCACGACTAGATGCCTGCGAGCAGCGGTGGGTGGCGAAGTTGGCTTCCTATGTGTTCGACATCAAGTACATTCCCGGCTCCAAGAACATTGTTGCGGATGCACTGAGCCGCCGGCCGTTTGTAAGGGAAGTTGTTGGGGCGAGGTTGCTCAGAGACCCTTACAGTGAACTCCTCGTGAAGGCGACACCCGTCTCTTCTGACTCCGTCCAGGAGGCCTTCAGACAGTCAAACACCAGTCGAGATGACTGTGACAGCACAGGAGGTGGGGAGCCGTATGTGTCTGGGTGTGCCAGGAACCGGTCCTTCTCCCAAGATGAAGTATCTGCCGTTCTTGAGGCGCACAGCCTGTGGGAGTCTAGTGCTAGAACACGGGCTGTTGATGTTCTCCAGCAGCTGCCACAGCTGGTTCCCTCTGACGACGCCCCCCTGCTGGTGTTCTCTGAGAGTGAGTTGCGTGAAGGGCAGTTACGTGATCCTGTCCTCTCAAGGGTGTTGCACTTTGTGGAACGCAGCCGGCGGCCGTCCAGGAGAGAGAAGCCCAAGGAGCCCGCCATGGTCATCAGGTACCTCAAGCACTGGGAGAAGTTGACGATTTGCAGTGGTATCCTCTACAGAATGTCTAAGGATCAAGTCTCTAGGAAGAGGAGATACCAATTCGTCGTCCCTGACTCCTTGAAATCTGAGGTCCTCAAGGGCATACATGACAGTGCCGGTCATCAGGGGCAGTTTAGGAGCTTGAGTCTGGCCCGTCAGAGGTTCTTCTGGCCTCAAATAGACAGAGATGTCAAAGACTACGTCCGCCAATGTCCGAGGTGTGTCATTAGCAAGACTGCTGATCCGGAGGGGAGGGCGCCTCTGGAGAGTATAAAGACCACTGCACCCTTGGAGATCGTGTGCATCGACTTCTGGACTGCAGAGGATTCGAACAACAAGTCTGTTGACGTGCTGGTGGTGACAGACCACTTCACCCGGCTGGCACAGGCCTTCCCCTGCCGAGATCAGTCTGCTAAACAGGTGGCGAGACAACTCTGGGACAAGTATTTCTGCATCTATGGGTTTCCTGAGAGAATCCACTCTGATCAGGGGGCCTCATTCGAAAGCCAGCTGATAAGCGAGCTGTTGAAGGTGGCTGGTGTGAGAAAGTCCCGGACGACGCCATACCACCCGATGGGCAATGGTAGCGTGGAACGCTTTAACAGAACACTGGGTAATATGATTCGAGCCCTCTCTCCTGATGCAAAGCATAATTGGCCCAGACACCTCCAAACCCTGACATTCATGTACAACTGTACGGTGCACGAGACCACGGGCTACCCCCCTTTCTACCTTATGTATGGTAGAGTTCCACGTCTCCCAGTCGATGTCCTTTTCAAGAACATCCTGAAAGATCCGGAGATCAGCAGTTACGACAGCTACGTGGTCTCCCTGACGAAGGACCTTCAGGAAGCCATGGCTATTGCTCAAGGGCATGCCGACAAGGAGCAGGGCCGTCAGGCTGAACTCTATAATCGCCGTGCCAAGGGGAAGTCTATCAGCGCGGGTGACCGAGTCTTGGTCTCGAACAAACGTGAGAGGGGCAAACGGAAGACAGCGGACCGGTGGGAGTCCACGATATACACGGTCTTGACTGTGAATGCCACCACTCACACATATCGGATCAAGAATCCTACGACTGGAGAAGAAAGAGTCGTGCACCGTAACCTGCTGATGCTCGTTAACTTCCTGCCCGTGGATGTGGACGGTTGTTCAGAGCGCACCTTTGTGTCCTCCGGTGAGAATGAGTCAGAGGATGTCGCTGACATGGATGGATTGATTTCTACCGTAGAAGAGGAAGATGCTGGGAGCAGAACCCAGGAGTGGGTCGGCAATCTGACGACAGCCAGTGTCGATAACCATGCAGGAGATGATTCGTCTGGGGACGTCCTGAGTATGGCGGATGAGTCGGAGCTTCTGGCCAGTTCACTTCCCCAGTCGCAGACAGGGGTGGGCTCTGAGAACAGCTACACTCATGCCTCTTCAGCTGAAGCTCAGAGTGCAGACACACACTCCATACATTCCGACCACTCAGACAATACACACAGTGCAAGGGCAACCTCCATTCGCTCTGATTCCAGCACCATACACGGGGTTAGGACTCGTGTCGGGCGTATGGTGAAGCCGGTTAACCGGTTGCTGCATCAGATGTCCAACTACGTTGTCACTGGTGGAACGAGTCAGCTCTTTGACAGAGTCTTTAAGTCTACGTTTTAAGTGGGCTATTAGGTCAATTATATTATAAGGGTTATGGCTTCACCATAATTGAGTCCGAGTCCGGGTGTAGGGGCTTGGTTGTGTGTATGGGGGCAAGGTTTGTGTGGGGTGTAGACTGCATCCTGCTTCCAGGAGCTGGTAGAGGGTTGGGCGCCGCTCTCTTCCACTTCATCCTTTTGGGGATACTTTTAGAGTTGGAATGTTTGTGTAACCATGCCATTACTTTTTCTTTTGGGGTGTTATGGTGAATGTAGTGCTTGTACGTCTAAAAATTGGCCGGAATTCAGTGGGGGTGGGAGTTGACCCGAACCTTAATTTGTGGTCTTCTTGGTATGTTGTGTTGTTGGTGCTCATTTTCAGTAAAATTCAGTGGGGGTGGATGTAACAGAGTTAAGAATACACTTTATCAATTATTATTTTCATGTTGTATCTGCAAATCTTATTTTCATCTAATGACTCTGTTGAGTATTTGTGAATTTTATCTCCATGAGTTATTTTTATTAAGTTACTTTGCCAATGGTTCCTGTAGAAGTAACCTTCTGTATATCGCCTCTTCTGTGCCTCTTGACTTTCCGTAGCTCCTCCCCTACCCTCACATTGCTTCTGGCACTGATGAGGGAGATCATTCAGATGCACAGCAGAGAGCAGAAGGCAACTCATGCTTGTTTCATATCTTCTACAGAGAGCGAATAAATGCCGAAAACACAACGCAGAGTCGTCATTGTCTACATCTGTTACATCTGCATGTTTGAGCTACAACTTGTGCTGTGCCTTGCCAAAATCAAATTGCCTCCAATGCGAAGCAGCTGCTTATGCGAGCTGCAGGGCTAGCTCAGCGAGCTGCAAGGCAGGCGAACTCGCGTAGCGTGCATGATGCCTAGTGGATTAAGATCCTACTTGATATCTTTGAGTTTTGCTATAAGTTGTACCATGTTCATGAGAATCACACACCTGTGGCATTCTCAATCCTCCCATAGGACATGGATGAAAGGCCAGGGGGTCTCTGATTTCGGATATTGATGTGTCCAACTGCTGCTATGTCACAGCTATCAGAGGTACTGGTTTGGCTCTCTGGTGTAACTCCAGCTACCATAACATGGAATGTGTTGTGGCCATCAATGGTTCTGATGTTATGGTCCAATAAGTGGGCGGGGGGTGTGTGTGCCACGATTGTGATGTCACGATTGTCATGTATCAGTGATGTCATCAGTGATGTCACTTGAGCAATTGTGATGTCATCAGTGATGTAATAAATCCTTCTGTGGCGTTTTATGGCAGTTGGCATCCTTTATGTTGCATTACCGCCTGGCTGAGGCTTTATAAGTGGTTGGAGAAAAGTAGGGAGAAGAGCACAAGTGGTAGGCTACATCATCTCCAGAGTAAGTGTTTATTGTTTATTTATGTTTGTTTATTGTTTATTTGCACAAAGAAAATGAATAACAGATAGTACAAGTATCTTAATAAGCTATTATTAAGCTATACCTATTATAGGTAAGTGCTTATTAAGCTAGCCTACTTTGAATGGTAACAGACAATGACTGTCATTGGTAACAGACAATAAATGGCGGTCAACTTACCCATAACCTTCGGATATGGAGACTTACCTGTCCACTCGTCTGCATGTTTGAGCTACAACTTGCGCTGTGCCTTGCCGAAATCAAATTGCCTCCAATGCGAGACTCGTGAATGACATGACTATGAAGTTATGGTTTGCGATGGCTGTCTGAGGGAACAAGATGTGCATGAAAACTCACCCTTTTCCACTAACTATTAGAACATATTAGCCACACTTACATTTTTTATGTTTTGTTTTGTTATGTTACAGTATGTTTGTAGGTAGAGATTTTCCCTAGCCCCACCCCTTTCCTGACCACACCCCCTCCCACCTCCCACATACACTCCCCCCCGATACACCTGTCCATGCCCCCTACCCACCTCTCGAATCCAGACTCTCTACTGACCTTCCTATCCCTATCAACGGACTCTTTTCCCTAGCCCCGCCCCCTCCATTGAGCCGACCCGGATCAGATCCACTCCAAAATGTAATAGGTTCTTCCTTGGCCCATGCTACACCCTTCCACCAAGTTTCATGAAAATCGGCCCAGTAGTTTTGCCGTAATCCTCCTGCTAACAGACAAACGGTCAGACAAACGGCACCGAAAACATCACCTCCTTTGTGGAGACAATGCCAATTTTGACAATGTTCCACTACTGGGATTTTCTGGGATTTTCAGTATGTTAAATTGGAAGGTTTCAAGAGCTGAATACAACAAAAATAATTTCTGTTGCAATTTGTTTAAGGTTGGGTCATTTTTTCTCACAGATTCCCTAGACTATTATGGTTCAGGAGATATCATGATTAATTTGGGGGATGTCATTTCAGGCAGGAGACCTGAAGAATATTATTTTTCTTTATTTCTTTCTATAGACAGTTTTAACTTGACAACAATAACAACCGTCACAACCCACCTGAATATCCGGTTTACTTCCTGTATACATAGCTGAGCGCAGGCTGATATTCGGCTCATATTAAATGTTAACGTTAGGCCGTGTCTCCGACAGACACATTAACAAGGTATTTCGGTCTTTATGTCTTGTAGTAGTTAGTAGTAGTAGTTGTTGTTGTTGTTGATAGTTGCCATAACAACCACCCCTGTCGGAAAGACGTGCACACGCTGGGTAGGAAGCGTTGTTGTCCCGGAGGCGATATTTTTTTTCGGATGATGGCGAAGGCATACAGCAGTTACGCTTGCTAGCCTGCATGAAAGACGCCAGTGTGTTTATGTTTTTAATATAGTCATATCTATGGTTTATAACGCTGCCACTAATCAGAGGCAGAGAGGGCCAGGGGTGGGTTATGCCTTCGCCATCATCCGAGAAAAATATCGCTTCCGGGAAGCTAGCTAGCTAGCTAATGTTAGCTGCTGGTTGGTTGGCTAACTAGCGAATGTTAGCCGTTAGCTAACGTTAACTAGACAAACACAGACATGCAGAGCTCCAAAAACAGCAATTCGTGATTTTGTTACTGTAGTTTCTGCAGAGTAACGTCCATGTACCTTTATGGATTGCACGGGATCTGACGGATAGTGCAGGGGGAGGAAGTCCATATATGGTCCATCCGGTGGTCATGGGGCACAGGACATTACGTCATCACAGGATAACAGCCAATCGGCTGGCTCAGATCTGTTCAAATCTGAGCCAGCCAATCACGTTGTCCTGCGCTGTTTGAGACCGTGTATAAAAGTCGACCGCTGACCGGGGTGGGTGGGGGGAACCGGGGGAGAGGAGGGGAGACCACCAGAGGAGGAGGGGAGATGGGAGAGGGGGAGAGAAGAGGAGGGGAGATGAGAGAGGGGGAGAGACCACCAGAGGAGGAGGGGAGATGGGAGAGGAGAGGGGGAGAGAAGAGGAGGGGAGAGCGGAGAGGAGAGGAGAGTTGGAGGATGGGAGAGGAGGGGAGATGGGAGAGAAGAGAAGGGGGAGAGGGGGAGGATGGGAGGGGGGAGGGGGAGAGAAGAGGAAGGGGAGAGGAGAGGGGGAGGGGGAGAGAAGAGGAAGGGGAGAGGAGGGAGAGGAGAGGAGGGGAGATGGGAGAGGGGGAGAGGAGAGGACGGGAGAGGGAGAGAGGGGGAGAGGAGATGGGAGAGGGGGAGAGAAGAGGAGGGGAGATGGGAGAGGAGAGGACGGGAGAGGGAGAGAAGAGGAGGGGAGATGGGAGAGGGGGAGAGACCACCAGAGGAGGAGGGGAGATGGGAAAGGGGGAGGATGGGAGATGAGAGGGGGAGAGGAGGGGAGATGGGAGAGGGGCAGAGAAGAGGAGGGGGAGAGGAGAGGGGGAGGATGGGAGGGGGAGAGAAGAGGAAGGGGAGAGGAGAGGAGAGGAGAGGAGGGAGGGGGAGAGGAGGGGAGATGGGAGAGGGGAGAGGAGAGGACGAGAGAGGGGGAGAGGAGGGGAGAGGAGAGGAGGGGAGAAGAGGAGAGGAGGGGGGAGGGGGAGAGGAGAGGAGGAGAGCGCCGCCAGCGGCACCACCCCGCTGGGCACAGACACCCAGGCCAGCCACCCCAACCTCCAGGCTGCCACCACCCAGGCTAAGTGCCCCTCTGCTGGGCAGCCCTGGCTCAGGTGGGTACCGCTCGGCTGTGAGTGTGGTGGGCAGGCAGCGAGGTACTCGTCCATCCCTGGGAGGGCCCAGGCCTCAGTTCTAAGGACGGAGCCACGTCGTCTGGGGGAAGGCCTTTGACATATTCAATCAGCGGTCTCCAGTGCGACTAAAATCGTTCAGAGGAGCCCCTCAGAGTGACTTTTTTTTTCCAATTTAAGCAAAAATAAAACGTCTTCAAGCCAAGCTGAAGGTGGCTGAGAGGATTTTCAAAGAAAAATAATTTCCCTCCGGGCAATTAACAAGGCAAAAGCGATAAGATTGGATTGGATGACCGACGTAACGAGCTCGTCCGGTGGTCTACCAAAGATTGCAATATGAGGCGATGGACAGATTCTCACCTTCAGAATGTCCGAGCACATATTAAAAAAGGAGTGCCAGAAACCAGCTGGTTTGGGACAGGACCAGAACATATGAGTCAAGTTACAAGGTGCTTGTGAGCATCTTCATACAAATATTGATACTACGTCACATGTAAATGTGAGTTTGATACCGTAAAATATGTGCTACTTTTTTTTCTTAAGTTACAGTGGGTAATAAGAAGGTTAACTAGTCATTTTAAAACCTGCATGAATATACAGTTATATATATATATACATTTTGAATTCCTAATTTAATTAAAAAGGTTTTATTGTATTGTGTTGAACAGCTTTTAAATGATCAGTGTACAAAACTGTTGTCTGTTCACTTACAGAAGTTGGCCAACAGAGGGCAGCATAGCCCTATATCCAGCTTTCTGCAGTCATGTCTCCTTGCTGTTTCTCCTTGGGCTGCACCAACTTGCACTGCCATGGGAGGCCATATCTCCATCTGGTCGACTCAGCAGCAAGATCTCCTCAGTCATGTTTTAACACCATGAGGACTTTCAGATGATTGGTATTGTTCTGCACCTTAATCATCTTTATATTTCTTTACATTATTTGAAGGGGCATCTCATTCCATGTTCATGTTGGTTAATTTGTGATTCTATGAACCTAGTGTTGCATTTCCCTTGGATGCTGTCACTCACTTTGCTTAGTCAGTAGGCTACACACGTGAGCTATTTGGCCCATGGGAGAGAACTGCAGTCACCATGTAAATACTTCAAAGAATAAAAGAACGCAGCATACAATGCTGTAAAATATAACCACATCCTCAGTGAAAACAGGAAATCATCTCACAGGGTTGAAATCAGTGACCAAACCCACTGATTCGCACCTGATATTGGCGGGGTGTGAATTTGTGCAATGAGTGTGTGAGGCCATTTACACCTGGCGTTAACATGCATTTTCTGCCATCAGATTGCAATCAGATTGTATTTTATCACTTCAGCCTGATTCCATTTACACCTGGCGTTAACATGCGTTTTCTGCAATCTGATTGCAATCCGATTGCAATCAGATTGCAGAAATGGTTGTCCTCTCAATCCGCATAAAGTTGCTGTATCCAGATTGAGAGGACACATTGCATTTACACTTGTGTTCAATGTGTACACAACGCATCCCCTGACCACCTCCGGAGGTGCTTTGGCCGATCAGATTGCGATCCTTCTTCAATGTGTTTTGGGGGTGTTTACACCTGTACTTTCAAGTGATAAAACACAATCTGATTGCAATCTGATCACAGAAAAGGCATGTTAGCGCCAGGTGTAAATGGCCTCTGTGTGTCCATGTGCATGCTATGCTCAGAGTCAGGCCCGGGTGATGGCTGTTTGTTGATGTCTAATAGTAGCCAAGGTGGTATTCATGCAGCCAGTGCTATTTATAGAAGTAACAGCTCCTTGTGCAGCGCTGCATGTGGTGTTTGCAGACAGAGGACATGAAGTGAGTTTCACTGTAGCTCCAAAACTAACTGACCTCACAGAGTTCAACACTACAGTGTGATTTTTATTAGCTATATCACTCTTGCTTTACAGGATGGCCAGCATTTATTATTATTATTATTATTATTATTATTATTATTATTATTATTATTATTATTATTATTATTATTATTATTATTATATTTTAAGATTAAGATGTTTTCACCTAAGAGCTCACCTGGAAGTGATGTCACTCGGGCAGTTGTGTGTGTGTGTGTGTGTGTGTGTGTGTGTGTGTGTGTGTGTGTGTGTGTGTGTCTGTGTGTGTGTTGAATGCATTTGCAATTGCCCAACTGTGATGTCATCAGGTAGTTGTGCTGTAGTCACCTAAAGCTGCGTTCACACCGACCTATTAAAGTTTTTCGCTGGCATCGAGTTTACATACAAAGTCAATGCAAATGAGCGATTGAGCGTATATTCGCCCGGGAGAAAAATCGCTGGGCGTCCGAGCGACAGAGACAGAGTGATAGGGAGAAAATACGCTCGTCGCCCGAGATGAAATATCCCAACTCGAGCGAAAATACGCTGGCATCAGTCGCTCGCTGTTCAACGCTGATTGGCTGCCGTGTGAGAGTGAGTCAAGGATCACACTGGCTTGGAACAAACCGCTGGTTTATTGTGTGGCAACAAACCGCATTGACAGCTGATTGACAGGCTGACAGCTGACATGAAGTGAAGTCTGTACTACCGGTATAGAGCTTGCGTTAGGAGCACGCTGATAGGCTTAGCTTGTAAACACCTACGGTGGCTCGTAGTGGACAAACATCATGACATTGCGTAACGTTATAGCCCCCAGATGTCCGTCAATTCATGTGCCTGTTGATGAGTGATTTAAACAGAGCGACAGAGCGATTCCAAAGGGTTGAATCGAGCGATTGAGAGAAAAATAAATATCTCGGTGTGAACACAGCTTAAGAAGTCACCTGGAAGTGATGTCACTCGGGCAGTGTGTGTGTGTGTGTGTGTGTGTGTGTGTGTGTGTGTGTGTGTTTGTGTGTGTGTGTGTGTGTGTGTGTGTGTGTGTGTGTGTGTGTGTGTGTGTGTGTGTGTGTGTGTGTGTGTGTGTGTTGAATGCATGTGGTGTCACTGGAGCAACTGTGATCTTATCTTAGTCACACGTTGTGCCTGTCACAGTACCTGATGTCTGCAGCACATCACTTCAGCACCTCGGTGTGATTTTCTTTATAGATCTGAGGTGAGTTAAGATGATTTAATCTTTTTGTTGTGGTCTCTCTGTTGTCTTCATGCTTAGGTGCTTTTGGGAAATCCTGCCCTCGATGCACCTTAAGTCATCTACTGCCTGTGCCCAACAACACCCGTATAACTAAGCCAGTTTCAGTTTGCATGGGAGGAAGTTTTGCGGACTATCAGATCAGTCATAGAGTGAGAGAAAAACAGCTTCTCAGGCTTTTCCTTCAGTAGCAAGCAGTGTTGGGCAAGTTACTTTAAAAATGTAATATACTACATATTACTAGTTACTTTCATTTGAAAGTAATAAGTTACTTTACAATATTACGTTCTGTGTAGAGTAACTTGTTACTTGTTAAACTACTTTTGCATTACTTTTACCAAAACAACAGCGGCAGCAGAATGACATCGCCGCCCCAGAACCATCCCGAAAAATAATTTCAACCGCCTTGAAGTCAGTGTAAACAATCCAAAATTCTAAATGTTATTCTTTCCCTTTGTTATTGTATTATTTGCATAAAAACACACAGTTTGATTAGGAAATTATTGTATCTTTATTCAAATATGTGCTTTGATTTAATAAAATGTAACTCAATTTGTAACTTGAGTTACTTGACAAAGTAACACTGGTATAATATTACTGAAATCATATAAGTAATAAGTTATATTACTGAGTTACTGCTAAAAGTAATATATTACATCTAATATGTTACCTTTGTAATGAGTTACCCCCAACACTGGTAGCAAGTGTCATGGCATGGACCTACCTACAGGAGGACCCTATACTCCCCAACTCATGTCAAAAGAAACACAAGCTCTTTTTAAGCAGCCAGCTTGTTGCACTGTGTGTGGGCACCGTTTGAGAGAAAGAGAGAGAACACTCAAAGGGAAGGAGCGCTCACTCCAGCAGCTCTTGTCTTTGGGCTGTCAGATGAGCTAGTCTACATTCAGTGGGGTGCAGGTTCCCGCTGGCTGATTGGGGCCTCAATAAAATAAAATAAATACAGTACTTGGATTTGATTGCGAAGTTGATGTTTGGAACAGTTTTTGGATTGTGCATACAACCGCTGTAGCATGGATACACACGGGGTACGGTGGTGCAGTGGTAAGCGCTGTCGCCTCACAGCTCGAAGGTCCTGGGTTCGATTCCCACCTGGGACGCTGTGGCCGCTGGAGTTGTGACCCCCCCCCCCCCCCCCATATCTTCAGTGCCTACTGCCCAGGTGGGCTATCTCGTCGAAAGGGCCTTTCTGTGTGGAGTTTGCATGTTCTCCCCGTACCCCCCAGGGGGTTCCTCCGTACATTACGCCCCACTAAAAAACATGCAGAAGATCGTCATCCGACCAGTGACGACAACATCTGAAGTTGGTCCAATGATGGTCCCCGGGCGCTGGAAAGAAAAAGCGACCACTGCTCCTGGCCTGCCCCCTGGAGGAAAGGACAAGCCTGGATGGGTCAAATGCAGAGGACATATTTCACCGGCCACCATCAGCATGAGTGTGTGTTGTGGCCGCATGCATGTATTGTAGTGTGTTCGTGTGACAATAAAGACGGGCTTCCGTCTGAACTCGTGCTCAGTCCAGCAGCTCTTGTCTTTGGGCTGTCAGATGAGCTAGTGTACATTCTGTGGGGGTGCAGGTCCCGCTGGCTGATTGGGCCCTCAATCAAATCAAATAAATACAGTAGTTGGATTTGATTGCGAAGTTGATGTTTGGAACAGTTTTTGGATTGTGCTGCATACAACCACTGTAGCATGGATCGAGTCTACGCACTTTCCATTTATAAAATACACGTGTCTCAAGGATTTGAGTAGCACACAGTTACCCCCCCAGCTGTGATCATCCTAAATGAATTGTCATCGATCAAGGTTTTATTCTGCAATGCAGCGTTCAGCACATCACCAAATAGCACAGCGGCAAGTCAGCTCACTTCTCCGTCGTCGGATGTGCAAACGTCAGGTCGCTGCCTGGACAGATTATGGTTTTAGAACCAAATGGCTGAGGAGCTTCTATTCTAACACGTTCTCACTCCGAGCGAGCACGAGATCAAAGTGACAGCACGTCAGAACATGGCGTCTCATGAAACCAGCCTTTTTTCACGTTAAGTTGAAGTTTTTTTTTGTTTTACAATTGACACTAATATGGAGCTCTACCTAATACGCTCCTGAAATGAACTTTGATATTAGGGATGCACGATATATCAGTATCATATCGGTATTGGCCGATGTTAGTCTTTTGTTTTATATAAATATATATTTTATCGGTCCGATGAGCAAAATAACAGCAATGTTAATATCGGTATCGGCCAAAATGTCCATATTGAGAGGAAACAAAGATATCTCTGATTTATGGGCTTTTCCAAATGTAAATTTTTCCTAAGGGTAGCTTCATTTTACAAATTCACAGTGTTTACATGTGTTTTTCAGTCTGTACAAACAGTTGATTATCATATAAACTTGTTTTTATACAGATCATATCGACATCTGTAAATATGGGTCATCGGCCATAACAGCAATGTTAATATCGGCCAAAATGTTCCTCCCTGTTTGATATTCATATCCTTCTAAAAAAAAATCAGGCCTAAGCAGCACTGCTCCACTTCCAAGTCTCAAGTGTTTGGCAAGAATATCAGCTGAGAGCTCGGTCTCAACAGCCCCCCCCGCAGACCCCTGCCTGTCCCAACAGCCCCCCATACACCCCAGCAGACCCCTGCCTGCAGATGGCGCCGGCCAGCTAATGTCAGCATTTTTTCTTCTCTTCTGCTAGGAAATGTGACAGCGGTGTTGTTGCCAGAACGTGGATGCCTGGTCACATGGCAGCGTGTGTATTATCTCTCCAGGGGTGAGAAAGCACACGTGGAGGAATGGACCATATAAACCCTCCAAAACACACAAACACAAGACATGCACAAAAATACACAGCCACACATATCACACACTGATACACACGCATACATACATACATACATACATACACATGCATACATACATACATACATACATACATACATACATACATACATACATACATACATACACATACATACATACATACATACATACATACATACATACATACCAGTGGAGGTTCTAAATGTAGTACAAGGATGGCTCTCCCTTATTTTTTAGAAGATATGGGGGATTTTATATAATAATATATATTTTTTTAATAAAATATCAATCAAATGTGTTTCTTCTTAAATGCTTCGACAGTGACACCTGTAGGGCACTGATGGAGCGGCATGCAGACATAGTCTGTGCCAGTGTCTGTCATGCCCTCAGGGGGTACAGTAGAAAAACATTCCCCCCCTAGGGCGTTTCTTTCCTTGGTATTTTATCTCATGCTAATCTATGATTGGTTGAAAAACAAATGCATTTCACAGGGAACAGTGAAGCCTAAACCGCCCTCACCAATCACTACCAATCAATTAATTGATTCAACCTAATTGGTTGCTGATTGGAGTAAGATTGACATTGTATTGTCCAATGATGAATGAGTCTCTCAACGCTGAATCCAGCTCACTACTAGGAAGTGATGACATCAAAATTCCACTTTGCTGTGATGACCTGACAGTAATATATAGACTTACAGTAGAAGGGTGTTTATCGGAAAACTTGGCATTTTGCATTCTTGATGTTTGATTTTCAAAGTACTGTTTTAAAAGTATTTAAGCCCCTTTTTGGATTAAGTGGATCTTTACCTCTCAGGAAAATGTGCCGTGCCATCTCAGGCTATCTTATTTTCAACCCTGTTACCGACATAACAATTACTGTTGGAAAAGGTTTTAAATCCATATTTAGAACAAATCTGATATATTATGAAAGATAAAGTCTCCCTTGTTACACTAAGTGTGTTTGTAAAGTGAGAATATTGAGGAGTTTACTTTTTTCCCATGGATGAGTATGCCCATTTACATTTGGCACTTTCACAGCATCTTCTGTTTAAGAAAAAGTTATGTAAACAAACTAATAATACCCAAATTTCTTTGAGTGGATTACTGGTACTTTTTACTTAACGCATACAATTCGTTTATTTTACATGTGTCTTAATTTTTTTAATTATATTTGAATATTATACAAGTAACAGGGCTGACAACAGTTAGCATATTGGTTATACTGCCTGTTTAAGTTATAGTTATGGATGTAATAGGGTTATTTATGGAGTTGTAACGGAGTTAGTTATGTGACATTCATAAACCTTTAATTCAACATTACTAATCAGAATATTTTGGTGACAGATTTATTGAGAGGTTTTAGCATAGAAGGTGATGAAAAATTATGATACTATTGGCAAGAAAAGTTTATTTTCATGTACACACAAAAGCATACTTTCGTCAACCCTGTTACCGTAGAATGGTAACAGGGTTGACGAAAATTGTTGTTGGCAGCCAGTACTAGCCATCTGGTAAAGGTGCTAACACCACATGGTGTGCATTCATGAGAGGCCGAAATTATCTTATATATCTACATTTAAAATTCCAAAAAAAGTAACTTTTTAATGTATGCTTTTCTGGTAACAGGGCTGACACATTGAATTGAAATATGTATCAGTATGTGGTGTTTGCCCAGCCCTTCATTGGGAAATGCAGCTTTATGGAGTGGGATCACGTGGAGATGGTCTTCAGACACTTTGATGAGATTGACAGTAAGTAAACATTGTTTCAGATACATGGTGTAGTTGTGGAAAAGTGTGTGTGAGTTTGGAAGAGGAGTGCACCACTAGGTGGAGACATGCATCCATAGCAGTGTTGATTTCGTAGACTAAAACTATGAGGAAAAATGTTAGTCTACCTATTTTCACTGGTGAAAACTAGACTAAATGTTAGGGAGGGATGAATTGGGAAGAGATCCAATCAGAAGAGAAGAAGACGTTAAACATCTGTGTCTGTATTGCACATTCAAACCTTAAAATAATTCCAGAATAACAAATTAATATATCTTTACAATATGTTTGGAAATTCTAATGAATAGCTAGTTTTCTTTGACTAAGATGAGATGAAAATACTTATACAAATAAAATCAGGATGAGGTTGACTAAATATGATAAGAGCTCGAGAGAAAGTGGATTATAGCTCACTCAGATAAACATGTGAATGTTGTGTGATATGCAAAGGTTGTTGGTTCAATCCCAGCCTCAGGCAATTTCTTAAAGAGCACTCACATTATAAGCTGCAGTGATCCTTCTTTATCATCACCAGTAGTTTGAACACTGATAGAAATAAGCTGATGAAGGAGACTAGTCAGTCCCTGACTCTAGCTCAACTCACTGGTACAAATCTCACCTGTCTCACTCTTTATGCTCTGTGTTATTGTCAGTGTGAATACAGTGTGTAGAAATCAGAAACTTAACTCCCAACAGCTCATAGCTCAGTCGGCTGAGTCACTGTCTGACAGGTAGACTGTTGGTTCGATTCCCGATGGAGGAGACATATTACAGCACTGCCCTGTCTTTAACATCACCAGCGTAGCGTAGCGACACAGCTCCTACAGATCCACAGAAATGGACACTGTGGACATACTGCAAACACTTTTCAGTTTTACAAAAAGTTATTTTTACACCTAGCAGCAGCCAGGTACAACTAGCAAATATATAACATACTTCTTCTGATGTCAGTAAGATTTCAGCTCTCTGTGGTTTTCTGTCTCATAACCCTCAGCTCATGTCTCTGCAGAGGTCAGGGGGGGAGAACATCCCCCCCCTTAGATCCAGGCAGTGCCAGCTGAACGGGATTAGAACCCACAACCTCTGGCCCCGGTGTCACTGTGTGTATTATTCCTTCACACCACCAGCTGCCCTTCACACTCACAGCTCTTCTCCGGGCGCTCTTGTCTCTTCCCTCTGCCTGTCACCATTCAAAACTGACTGAGGCTCGAACCCACGACTGCAAAAGTGGCTAAGGTCTCAATATTGACAGGCAGCAAGCCTACTCTCTGTGCCACCAAGTCAGACTGATTGAATGAGGTTTTCTCAGGGCTTTAAATGACTCTTTCCTCTGGCTGTCCACATTCAAAACTGACTGAGGATCGAACCCACAACCTCAAAAGTCACTGAGGCTCAAACCCACATGCGCCAAACTGCTAGGGAGCAATCCAACTCTCTGAGCTAGTGGGTCATAGTGATTAAGACTAGAAGATTAAAGTATAGTCTTTATGCATCTTAAAATATGTTTTGAAGGGACCTTTTAAGTTGAATAGTATTTGAATTATATTAATATGATGTGAGTTTCTATTCGCCTTGCACAGAAAACCTTTTGCTTTTATACTTGAGTACATTTCAGAGCCTGTACTTTTTTCCTTTTACTTGAGTAATTAAGTTGAATCAGTACTTCTAGCAGTCTTTTTTTTACACAAATAACTGTACTTCTACTTAATCAGAGCAACAATGTGATTACATTTGGAATGACAAGAAAAAATTACACGTCTGTGCAATAGGCTAAGTAGGCATAAATAACTCAGATATAGGGTTTGCTATTGTAACGTTCCATAATGAAGTATCTCATGCTTGTTGATTTAATGATTGTTTTGCAACTGCTGCTCACGTTTGAGATACTTCTGGCTTGCCTGGAAAGAAGGTGGGAGCAGCCGAGTACAGTCAGCCAATCAGAGGCAGAGAGGGGCGAGTCATGCCTTCGCCATCATGGGAAAGAAAATATCGCCTCCTCCTCCTACTCTCTATGATAGCATGTGCCTGCCACTGTCACCAGATGACCACACATGCTTAAAGCCTAGGCTGGAGCATAGCCTGTGCTAATACTGTTCCCCTCTATTCTAACCTACAAACCTGTACCTCTGTTGGCCCGGCCCAAATCATTCCTGCTCGCCCCGTTCAATCACTACCAAACGGGCCTGAGTCAAAACACTACTGCAACTGATTGTTGTTTTGATCTGCTTGGCGGGGGTTTGCCACAGCAGAATTCAATGAGTCACAAACAGTTGAGATGTTCGGGAATGTATTTGAAAGGCTGAAACTGAAACTACTTCAGATTTGAATTGTGCCGGTGCAGTAAACCACACCCATCTGCAGTTAAAAACACCAGTTTACCCACGTCTGTTACCAACAGTGGGTGACAAAGTTACAGAACTCCATTGGTCAAAGTAGAGATACTCCTGGTCAAATATTACTGCAAAAAAAGTGAAAGTTGCTCAGTCACGTTTTTACTGGAGTATTTGCTTTTAAAAATACGTATGTATTCAAAGTACATTTTCGTTTTAATGTCAAGCTTTGTCAACGCATTGTTGTATTATTGCCATAATGACAGAATCTTTTTTCTCCTTTTTTTCTTGCCTCTACGGAATCTAATGACTTTGAAATGACCTACTGAACAGTGCCGCTGGAAGTACTTGTAGGTAGCGGGTGCTGTTAGGAAGGGAAGAAAATGTGACGTTTTTTGGACTTTCATCCATATTTAGAAGAATATTTAATTTTAAATTGACATTAGGATTATACTGTTGTGATGTCATTATTCAGTATCTTCTCCTTTTCTCACTCACTTTCATGTAAGCACCTGCTCTCCCTTTAGTCGTTTTACACTACAACAGACAGCAACACAGGCATAAACACTGAACTTATTATTATTATTATGGAAAACCAGATTATGATGAAAATCAAACACTTTTGAAGAGAGAGCGTATGAAATAAGATTAGAACACGTATGAAATAAGATTAGAGCTGGGAAGCACAAACTGTTTTTTAATGCATTTTGTTGGTGGTATAAACACAAGACAGCCAAATCCAACAATTTCGAAAATCCTATCTCTTGCCACCAGGGGGTGCCGCAGCACCCTCAGCACCCCCCTTCCAGCTCCCTTGCTACTGAATGCACTGACTCGCTAGATGTACATGTGTAACGTTAGCTCTACATCCAACATGGAGGAGCTGCCCGATATGAGTAGCGCACGGGCAACAAGGTACGACAAAACCACTTGGACAAAGCACATACAGAACTGCAGGAGCATAGTTTATGGCCTATCGGATTGTAGAAAATAAGAGACTTTAAAGCTATGTTTCAAAGTAACAGCCTAACAGGGACTTTCATCAAAAATAATATTAATATTATATAATTAATATTAATATTTGTCTTTCACATGTAGTGAAGAGTAATAGATAGTAATAGAGTAAAAGCAACAAGTTACTCAAAAATCTACTTAAGTACAGCACTCGAGTAAATTTACTTGGTTACTGCCCAGCCCCGATTACCAACACAGCTGTTTTGCAAATGTAACCTTTACTCGCACTCATCAAGGTGAGCATTGTGCTACTGATACGAGTGGGAAACCTCAGAGTAGAGTTTGGTTCAGCAGTGTAAACCCCCTAACCCTTCCATATTCACCGCCAGACATTGTTGAGACACCTCTACCTGTTTGAGCCGGCTTGACAGAGCCGTGCGTCAGCTGTGTGCAGGAAAATAAATTATTTACACCCCCTCCTTTACTTCAAAGAGCTGGCACAAACCATTCAGCCCCCAGATTTGGGGAGGGGGCGAAGGGGGGAGTCGCCCGTCACTAAGCAACCTCAGTGTCACCTGCCCCAACAAGCCAGAGTCAGCCCACGTTAGCTCTGGGGAATCCACGCGCGTCGCAGGCTACAGGGCGCCATTTAAAGGCCTCCTTAGCACGATTCATATGGAAAACAAAATGATTACCAAGACATAAACTATGGCTCCAGGAAAGGTTTGTGTGATGTGATTATATTGCTTTTTCCCTCGTGTGGGGGGGGAGAGGACGCAAGACTGCAAACTTTACTCCAAGTCTGCCAGCAATACTGAATCCAGCAATACTGAATCCAGCAATACTGAATCCAGCAATACTGAATCCAGCAATACTGAATCCAGCAATGCAGCCGCTGATTTTTATGCCTCCGCCGGCGATAGCCAGGCCGGAGGCATTATGGATCCGGGTTGTCCGTCCGTACGATGTTTGTTAACGCGATATCTGAGGAACGCCTGGACGGAATTTCATCAAATTTGCCTCAAACATCGACTTAGACTCAAGGATGATCTGATTAGATTTTGGTGGTCAAAGGTCAAAGGTCAAGGTCACTGTGACCTCTCGAACGCCATTTTCAAGCTTGTTAACGCGATATCTCATGAATACCTTGATGGAATTTCATCAAATTTGCCTCAAACATCTACTTAGACTCAAGGATGAACTGATTCGATTTTGGTGGTCAAAAGTCAAAGGTCAAGGTGAGCTCTCGAACGCCATTTTCAAGCTTGTTAACGCGACATCTCAGGAATGCCTTGACGGAATTTAATCAAACTTGTCTCAAACACCGACTTGGACTCAAGGATGAACTGATTACATTTTGGTGGTCAAAGTTCAAGGTCACTGTGACCTCTCACACACCCAATTCCCAAGCTCTGTAACGCAACATCACAGGAGCGCGCCTTGACGGAATCTCTTACAATTTGCCTCAAATGGCGATTTTGACTCCAGAATGAACTAATGGCGGAGGCATAAGTCCGCGTTGCGGTCGTTCTAGTTCTAGTTTGTTTTTCTTTTTAAGAGGGGAAATTAACGGAAGGGGAGGGAGGAGTATTGTCCAATAAGACTGAATATTAAAAGACACAAGGTGACAGTTGAGCCAGAAAATCAGGAAGTTCGGCTTGAGCAACATGTCCACTGAATGAACCCTGCCCGGAGGGATCTGCTGTTTATTTACCCCCTGACAGCACACACACACACACACACACACACGCACACGCACACGCACACGCACACGCACACGCACACGCACACACACACACACACACACACACACACACACACACACACACACACACACACACACACACACACACTCACACAAACACACACTGGCAAACGGTGTCTGGCCCCAAAACAGCTCTCCATTCTCTCTTGTTAGGAATCAGACATGTTGAAGCATGTGTCCTCCTCATATTCAGACAGGCTTTCAGATAGAGAGAAGATGATGTCTATGTTGTCAATAAATAACTCGTCCACTGATCTGCGAATGTCAGCAGGTTTTCTATCATATTCTTCCTACTAATCGATGTGTCTCACTTTGTTTCACTCTTATTCCCGCTGGAGGATCTCATGTGTTCTAACGCAGAATCTACTGGTATATCAATATTAGGGGTGGGACGATATATCGATCTAGAGCAGAGTATCATTACATCGATCTATATCGTATCGTATCGATATAAAGTGCAAATATTGATATGTATCGTCATCTTTAAGCTAAGCTTTAAATCCAAGGTGATGAAGCATACAGTAGGATGTGCATGGCTTATGTTCATAATTGAAAGGTCATGGGCTCTTTAAGTTAACTGATAGAAAAAAAGCACTTTAAATGAAAAACAATCTATTGTTTTTATAGTGCACAACAGGTCTATTCTTTTTTTTTTATATAATTTTCGATTAAAATATCTGGAAGAGCTCAGAAATGAAATCCAACCATATTTTAGTGGCTTTTTGTGAGTTGATATAAATGTAACTGATTGTGTTAAATGGGCATATGATATTGCCTCAGATTCATCACAAGCCCCTGAATTGTATCGAATCAAAATCATATCATGGCAGTTTTTGTGATATCAGCAAATATCGTATCCTTGTCCAAAGAATGTATATAGCCCACAGTATATCATTTTCGATATATTATATCATGATTAAACTTCTGGTTCCCACTCCTAATCAATATGCAATGACAGAACATCTGCTGTGCATCTTTATTGAGTTGCAATTCCTTTGTGATTTTCTTATTGACACTGTTAATGCACACTCACACAGTCATCTGCAAACATGGGCGTAGGTGTGACGATCAGCCACAATGACCAGAGATGACGCTCAAATCCTGCATCTTTCACTGGCGCCACACTGATATTAGGTATCCCAGGCAGCCTGTTTGATCAGGTTGTGTGCTGATGTTGTAGTAGGCTAATGTGTGTGTGTGTGTGTGTGTGTGTGTGTGTGTGGGAAGGGCTGGCCATGCGTGACAACAGCAAATGACCGCCCGTCCGTCATCGGTGCTAAGGCCCGAGATTACCGTGAGCTCAGGCAAGGCCCGGCACCAGCTGGACCGGAGCCTGGAAACAGAAAACTAGACAGCCCAGCGATACTCAACTCATAGACAGAAGAAGTGCTTTTGACAGTTCTGACACAGACCCGGGACTGAAGAGAGGAATGTGATCTGGCTTCAGCATGCTTCTCGTGCAAACCGTTCTTTGGCTGGCGTTTATTGGAGGGTTTTTGTCAGGAATCATAAAGGTGTTGTGGGAAACCCCAGCTAAGAAATCCCCGGGCAGTAGAAAAAAAAAATCCCTCCACCTAAATTATAATTTCGAATTTCTAAAAACTGGAGAAATCCTTGTGTTTTTAGTTTCCCCTTTTTCTCTCTCTCTCTCTCTCTCTCAGTTGCCTGGGTTTGTCTGTCTCTCTATCAGAATGCGGCTTTCAGCCTCTGACTTATATTGAGAGAGCAGCAAGCTGCCACAGGAAGACAGTGTTGCATTGAGCAGTTAGTAACTGCTGTGGTGGGTGGGCTGAAAACAAGAGAGAGAGAGAAACACAACTGACGTGTAAACGTCTCCGTGTGTCCCACCCTGCTTTAGCCTGCGTCTAGACTGCTCTCTCTGAGGCAGGCAGCAGTCATAACAAGGGATTGGGGAGAGCAAACAGGGCTGTTTGGCATTTGCCCGTTCCACCACGGAGTCACCATGATTAAGAAACAAACCTCTGCATTTAATTGGTGCTAAACAAGGACCTCATAGTGCAGCAGTGTACAATTATGAGATATATACGGAGACAGCCTTTCTGCTCAGCATGCCAACGTGCACCGTGTGCCACTCTTGGCCTTCCAGAAAGACCATCTCGACAGATTGGCGACGGGCACGAGACCCGCGACCGTTACCGAGCGCTGTGCCAAGAGAGTTGGCCCGATCGATGAGCCTTTCCCTTGACAGTGAGAATCCAGGAAAACACACGCACATACCCTTAAAGAAACACTTTGCCCATTTTCAATGGCAAATTATTTTGCACATAATCTCACACATATCCGAAAAATGTCAACAGTTTTGCAGACATTCATTTAGTTTGACAGTTATTGAGAGTTGATTTGAGTTGTTACATTACGTCATTTAGCAGACGCTTTTGTTTTGTCCAAAGCGATTTACAATATCACAATTTGTCAACAGTACAGAAAACCACTATGCAACACAATCAATGACAGCTAAGATATTTTGATAGACTAGCACCATGTAGGAAGTAGTTTGAGAAGGAATAAGTAACATGTAGCATTAGTAGTTTTTTTTTTAATAGATGTTAGTTCAGTTGTGGACCAGTGATGCCATTCACGCACAAATGACATCACTGGTCCACAACTTAATTGAAATGAACTCTCAATAACTGTCAAACTAAATGAATGTCTGCAAAACTGTTGACATTTTTCGGATATGTGTGAGATTATGTCCAAAATAATTCACCATTTCAAAATCGGCGGAGTGTTCCTTTAAGTCAGTCTTACTCAAAACAAGTGTGAGAGAGAGTGCATCCGTGCCAATACATTTCCATTCGGATCACGCTGCTTCTCCACGATGCCCCGTTTCAATTTAGTATGTATCGAGAACATGACAACCTTGCACAATTTGAAAATAGACGATGCCTCTTTTTAGAATGGAGGTTGAGTTCAAATTTAAAACTGAGCAATCAGCAAGGCGCTATTCCTGGTTTGCGGACAACAATAGCGCTTCTCATTTTTCCCCTGGTTACTCATGATGTCGCCTGTGTTGATGACAATGTGCAGAGCTAAATATGGTCATGACATTCCCCCGCATGACCTCAATCAAGCATTTCATAGCCTGGAGGCACAGAACAATCCAACCAACTCAGCCACCTCTTGTCAATCTCGTTACCGTCATTTAGTGATGAATACAACTATAGGAAGAAAACCTGCCTGGAGGGTAACGCTTTTATACCTTCAGCTGGCTGTGCCTTCAAATGGACATGGGCGGGTTTGTGACTCTGCATCAGTGTTGGGGGGTAACTCATTACAAAAGTAACATATTACTTTTAGCAGTAACTCAATAATATAACTTATTACTTATAGGATTTCAGTAATATTATACCAGTTACTTTGTCAAGTAACTCAAGTTACAAATTGAGTTACATTTGATTCAATCAAAGCACATATTTCAAAAAGATACAATCATTTCCTAATCAAACTGTGTGTTTTTATGCAAATAACCACTATAGATGACAGTAAGAAAGGAAAATAATAACATTTAGAATTTTGGACTGTTTACACTGATTTCAAGGTGGTTGAAATTATTTTTCGGGATGGTTCCGGGGCAGCGATGTCATTCTGCTGCTACTGTTGTTTTGGTGAAAGTAATGCAAAAGTAGTGTAATAAGTATGAGTTACTCTACACAGACAGTAATATTGTAAAGTAACTTATTACTTTCAAATGAAAGTAACTAGTAATATGTAGTATATTACATTTTGAAAGTAATTTGCCCAACACTGCTCTGCATAGGTCATTATGGTGAAAGTTATTGATGGCATCTAATATTCATTGAGTATGCTGTTTCTCTGACCACCCACTGTGCTGTGAGAAGGTAACAACTGTCACCAAGGCAGGGCTTACAAGCCTCAGGGCAGTTAAACCCCACTAAGGTA
Organism: Poromitra crassiceps; assembly: GCF_964638095.1. Taxonomy (NCBI): domain Eukaryota; kingdom Metazoa; phylum Chordata; class Actinopteri; order Beryciformes; family Melamphaidae; genus Poromitra; species Poromitra crassiceps. Next base: position 19,600,861 of record NC_139647.1, read on the forward strand.
AGCATTCTCTGGCCAGTTTCACCTCCCCCAACCCCCACACGGTCTGTCTGCACATGGCAAAGTAAAGACATGTTCGCTAGAAACCAATGCTCTTCTATTGCTGCACCTTTGTCAGCCATCCCCATCTTTATTTTGTCATAATAATGTTAGCCTGGCCGAGGGCTCTGCGATAAAACGATAGCAATATATATTGCGAGATATATATTGCAATATATCGCAATATATATAGAGAGCCGGTCGATAGTGCATGAAAAAAACAACTCCGTGGCCATGGTCCGTGGCACATAAACAGCCTATCATGTCCTTTGTTAATACAGTATGCTACGAGTGACACGGAGACAGCCAATAATTTACAGACAAACCCCGAGCGTGCACCCGCCCCCCAGCTCATAAGCAGCCAATCATATCCCTTGACAATGGGGCAGTGCTAGTGACACGAACAGCATGTCTGGCGTCACCCGGCACCAAACCACCACACACACACGTGAAACAACAACACAAGAAGTAGAAAATAATATGTTGCGGAGGGAGAAGATGTTGATGAAATTGTCAATAAAAGGGACGCAGAATTAGCAGAACCCTGTTTGTACGTTACAAAGAATTCAACGCGAGTGAGTTTCAATTCATGTTCACGTAAATTGACAGCGCGTTAAAGCTCCGCAGTCTTGTGCGACCGGGACATTAACTGTAGGCCTACTGTTATATGCCGTCATTCACAAATGCGGACAATCTCCAACGTTACAGCCATTTACACCTGGCGCTAACATGTGTTTTCTGTGATCAGATTACAATCAGATTGTGTTTTATCACTTGAAATGCCAGGTGTAAACACCCCCCAAAACACATTGAAGAAGGATTGCAATCTGATCGGCCAAACCACCTCCGGAGGTGGTCAGGGATGCATTGTGTACACATTGAACACAGGTGTAAATGCAATGTGTCCTCTCAATCTGGATACACCAACTTTATGCGGATTGAGAGGAGACCCATTTCTGCAATCTGATTGCAATCAGATTGCAGAAAATGCATGTTAACGCCAGGTGTAAATGGAATCAGGCTGAAGTGATAAAATACAATCCGATTGCAATCTGATGGCAGAAACCACATGTTACCGCCAGGTGTAAATGGCCTCTTTGTAACGAATGCGGGGCAGATCATTCACTGAATCGCATAACGTTGAACAATGCCGAAACACACGTTACCAAACGTTTTTTGTTTGAGAAGGCTGGCAACGCTAGGCTATGTCATCAAAATAAAACGTCACGATGCTTCCCCTGAGCCTGACCCAGGGGATACATGAAGTGTACCCTTTCAGACACGAGGCATGTTGCTTTCACACGTGTTGCACCTCCGGGTGTAAAGTAGAGAGGGGGCGCGGGTGGGGGTGAATTTGGGCATGACCACACAATGGGGAGTTGTGAAAACTGACCACACAGCTGTACTTCACTGTCTGAGCTATAGCCTTAAGTGAATCACATTGACATTCAACAAACTATCACGACATGCAGAGTCTGAAAACAAGTTGATAAAAATACATATTGGGTGATAACTGCCTAACGTTCGCGGCATATAATCGTTTCCACATAACATTAGTAATTCATTCAAAGAACCCTATAACTCACGCCCAGATGCATCGATTTCCTCGAGTCTCAAGCACTACAAAGAAAACAGGTCTTTGCCGTGTTCAGGCCTAAAACGCATCAATCCTACTAGAATTATACAGAATACAGGAAGCTAGACGTTTTTACCTTCAAAATAAAATCAATGTTGTATTACTTACAAATCAGAATGGTCGACTCACTACGGGTTAAAATTGACTTTTCGAAGGGAGCAGATATTCTTCCAGTTTATCTCTGTTCTGTATCTTTCGGAACACACACACACAAAAACATTACACGTGCATTTACTTTATTTAATTTGCGGTTCTGCACGTGAATCTTCACAAACGCTGTGTAAACGTTAAATCAAAGGCATGAACGCAACCAGATCCAGATACCCTACCTAGTGAGTAGGAGGGCCACGGGAGCGCGCATAGCTCACCAAAATGTGTTCATACATACACCGCCACCCGGGTCGCCTCTAGATAACTCCCGAGTTCCGAGGCATGTCTGAAAGCGGCTTATGACCGTGTTAGCATTACAATTATTACCCGTGTGCCTTGAAAATAAGGTGGTTCAAAAAATAAACTGGTTAAATGCAAACCTCCTTTTCTTCTGATGTTTTCTTATTAATAAAAATGGGTCATTAAAAATGATCAATAATTATTGATATCGACTGACATGAAATATTTTATATCGCTTTTTAGCTATATCACCCAGCCCTAACCTGGCCAATACTTTTCACCATCTGTCATGTCAATGCATTTGTTTAGCTAATCGCCAAGACTGAAACTCAGGAAACCGTCAATTCTCTTTGGATATGAATCAGTGAGACGTCGCATCGGATTTACTTTGATATTAATTATTCCATAACCGTAAAACAAATACTGCTCCTCTTAAGCCAACCGTGACCCCATGTGTCAATAATTAATACCAATGACACTGTGCCTTACCATAGCTATGAAAATGATAAATCAGAGTGAAATCCCACGACATTTGGAGTAGAGCCAGTGCACAGGGCCGAGATATCCTTTCCAAAAACCATAAATATTCTATCCGTTTAAACATCTCCTCCTCCAAAGACTTGAAACGAAGGGTTTCCCTTCACCCTCAGGTTAACCGAAGCACTTAGCTTAGCTCTCCACTTCCTGGGGGAAGAAGAGCTGTGCAATGAATGGCAAAGCAGGCCACATTTCTATCCAGGCCATCTTTATTGATCCTCAAAACCCCTTTCACAAAGAACCATCCCCCCCATCTTGACCACAAAAAAGGGGACAATATAAACAACCAATAAATAAGAATCTGTGCGATTAAGGCGGTTCTACATCTCCAATAGAACACAACAGTGTGGACATGTCTGGAGTTATACAGCTTCATACAGTACAAGCAGTAGATTTTGGAGAACATCACATCTAAAAAAGGCAGCACTTTTCCAAAAGTGAACCGTTTAAAATTTTGGATGAGATTCCCATTCAAATGGATGACGTAACATTGTACTTCTTGTCTCGTCTCAGTTTGGTGATAGAAAACCTCGAGCTCTTTTTAGATAACCTCGTCATCCTTAGCTTATTCTTTTATATACCGGGCCAAAATGGAATGGGGAAAAAAATCATAAAAAGAGAGACCTCAATTTAAAATCCCCCTCCCGCGGGGCAAAAAAAAAACCTCCAAACCACTTAATTATTCTCAAAATGGAGAATCTCTTTTGGTGGTTGTTTTCTATATCAATTCATTAATTCAGAGCCAGCGCAATAAATAAATACACCTTTTACTGGTAAACTGCCATGGAGTCCAGGTTTCGGAGGCTACACAGTGTCATAGCATTGTTCAGAGCGGCCTCTGAGAATTTCAGCATTTACTTTATTACATTCATGTCCAGGAGACGGGAGAGGTGGAACCCGGGCCTTAAGCCAACCACCCTCTGGCCACTAGCACATGCGAGACTCAAGCGCTGTGCGTCGGCGCTGGCGATCCATAGTTAGCGTCTGTCCTGCGCACCCTGCGCTGCAACACAACTCGGCTTAGTTGTCCTGGAAGGTGCCCGCAAAAATAAAAAGTGAAGAGCTGTCCTATCCCGGACAATTCTCGCTCCTTTCTCCGTCCCGTGCCCCCCCTTCTCCTCAAAGAGTCCCTCGATCCGTTTCCTCTCAGCAGCTAACGGTGCTGGGCTGCTGTTTGCTGACAAAGTCCGAGATGAAGTCAAACTCGTTCTGGCCCAGGAACAGTTCGGGCAGCTCCTGGACCCGGTCCAGACCCAACTCCATGACCAGCGAGGTCAGCACCTCCTCGTCGATCATGTCCGCGTCCATGCCGTTCAGGGCCAGCGCCGGGCCCGCCATGTGCTGCATGCTGGCCAGCTGCGCCGGGTTCATGCGGTACTGGGCCGCGGGGCCCATGTGGCCCCCGCCCATCGGCCCCAGCGGGTGCCCGTGGTACTGGGTGTTGAGTTTCTGCAGCTGCATGCTGGCCATGAGCTGCTGGGACGTTAGCCCTCCGTTCATGAACTGCTGTTGTTGCGGGTGCTGGCCTTGTTGTTGCGGGTGCTGGCCTTGCTGTTGTGGGTGCTGGCCTTGCTGCTGTTGCGGGTGCTGGCCTTGCTGCTGTTGTGGGTGCTGGCCTTGCTGCTGCGGGTGTTGTCCTTGCTGCTGCGGGTGTTGTCCTTGCTGTTGCGGGTGCTGGTTTTGCTGTTGCGGGTGCTGGCCTTGCTGTTGCGGGTGCTGGCCTTGCTGTTGTTGCGGGTGCTGGGCTTGGTGCTGCGGGTGCATGTGATGCGGCTGCTGCTGTTGCTGCTGCTGGGGGTGGTGCTGCTGTTGCGGCGGCTGGCCGTTATACATCATCTGGTGGTGGCCCATCTGGCCCCCGTTCAGCTGTCCGTTCATGCCGGGCCCGCCCACCACCATGGCCTGCTGCCGCTGCCTCAGCGCCGCCTCCATGTTGGCCTGTTGGCCGTAGTGCATCATCTGGCCGCCGGGCAGCGCCCGCATGCCCGGCTGCTGCCCCGCGTGCTGCCCGCCGTGCGCCGCCGCCAGCGCGCCGCCGTTCATGCCCATCCTGTAGCCGTGGAGACTGGCGCCCGCCGAGCTGTGGTTCATGGGCATCATCAGATGGTCCGCCATGCCTCCTGTCTATACGAGCATAGAGGGGGACACTGTTAAAGACAAGATTCTCAGACAATGCAATGGGCAGACGAGATGTTTTGGCAAGGGGGGCAACATTCAATGCAGGGGGGGGCTGGGGGGATACTAGCATACCAAGCCATGTACATATTTAGTTGTCCTTCTGTGTGAACCAGCGTGAGCCTGGGGTAAAATGCAACAATAGTGGTTGATGTTGCTATGCTATGTGTGAGATGGGTATGGAGGCAGCGACTTCACATTGGTTTAGTCCAATCCAATTTCACATCCAGCCAATTGACCTATTTTATAATGAACACACTCTCCGTTAAATACATCCAATTTAGCTCTAATCTTACAATGTCATCTCAAGTCAAACCGCCTAGGACGCTTCCCGATGGGGGGGAGGGGGTCTGCAGGGGTTGTTTTGCGTTTTGGCGAACACTGGAAATTGTATTTATTAGTCTTGCTAAAAAAAAAAAAAGGGCTATCCGCTTTGTGCCAAGGAATAAACGCCCAGGTTGATAAACCCAGGTAACATTGTGTTACGCTGTTAGCAGACTTTTCTCCTCCACCAGCAGCTGGGTAATTCATGCATGACTGGGTCGGGAAAAGGAAGACATAATGCCTAACCGCTTAAAGCCCAGCTAACGCTATGTTGCACGCCGGGGATCTGAGTGCGTAAAATGTCTACTCCTCCTGTCGTTACATTTTACGCACGTAAGGTTGCAACAAAGAACACACTGACATCATGCAACATCTCCATTCCCAACAGCTGAATCGCCAAAATCCCAACAACAAAGGCTCCATGTTTTTTTTTTCCTTATTGTGCTCCTCCAGCTCCACCGACTCGTTTCAGCGAATGTATCCCCAAGATGTTGGCGACACTAACCGTCCTAACGTCCGTATCATCTTGATTTTATTCCCGACTTTTAAACAAGGGAATGCACAAACAATGGAGGAGCAGCAGCAGCAGCAGACCCAACACACAGTCAGTCAGATCAGAGCCCCCCAATTTCTCCCCAACAAATATAAATCCGATCATAAAAATCACTTACCCGTATCCGCTACGATTCCACACAAAGTTGCGCGACTTTGCTGCAGCAACCGTCTCTTCTTTGGAACAGTTTTTGCGCTGTTGCAAAGGCGAGGCGAGGCTCCTCCGGATTACAATCTGTATTCCACGGGGTTACGCTTCATGCTCAAGCAGAGGGGGGGGGGGGGGGGCGGTGTGCTGCTGCACAAAGACTGCCGCATCAGATCTTGAAACGACTGCCTATTTTCTGGGTCAACTCCGGGATTATGTACATCTGAACAGCTCAGAGGAAGGCAGGCAGGCAGGCGGGGAGAGGTGGAGCCTGAGTCCTGCCTCTTCTTTGTTGCTATTGGCCCCTACTTAATATCATTGTGCAGGGGCGTAACAAGGAGGAGGAAAGAAAGGGGGCTGTTTGGAAGAACTGTGACACAGTAGGCCATTTAAAGGGACACTCCACTGAAAAACAATGCTGATTTATTTTGCACATAATCTCACACACATAGGAAATCTGTAAACAGTTTTGCAGACATTCATTTCGTTTGACAGTTATTGAGAGTTGATTTGGGTTAAGGTGTGGACCAGTGATGTCATTCATGCACAAATGACATCACTGGTCCACAACTTAACTCAAATCAACTCTCAATAACTGTCAAACTAAATGAATGTCTGCAAAACTGTTTACAGTTTCAGCATTGAAAATCGGCAGTGTCCCTTTAAATAGCCTATACCAGTGGTTCTCAAATGGGGGTCCGGAGACCCCCAGGGGTCCTTGAGGGGGTGCCAGGCGGTCCCCAGCCAAAAGGGGGGTAATTTATATTCGCTATAATTCCATTCATCAGTAACACAATGACTATTTTGGTCATGGGTTTGATACACTTTCTGTAATAAAACATCTAAAAGCATCAATCGTATTATCATATGGGGGTCCGTGGGACAAAATCCTATCAAATGGGGGTCCGTGGTCTAATTTTTGTCAGTTTAGGGGTCCTTCATGTGAAAAAATGTGAGAACCACTGACCTATACAGTATATATACCCTCCTCCCCCACTGGCTCTTTTTGAAAGAATATTTGGACATCTGGTTTGTCTTCTTCAGTAACTGTTGCTCTTGTGTTCGCATTTGAGGACATGGCTCATTGATGGCTCATCAATATTTCATTATGTTTCAATCATTTGAGATAGATAGATAGATAGATAGATAGATAGATAGATAGATAGATAGATAGATAGATAGGTAGATAGATAGATAGATAGATAGATAGATAGATAGATAGATAGATAGATAGATAGATAGATAGTTTGTCAGTCTAGGCTATTGAGATATGTGTTTTGCTTTGGGTGTGTTTATGTGTGGAATGGGGTAGAGTGTGAGAGTCTAAGCATG
>NC_139647.1:19612990-19642990 GCF_964638095.1 Poromitra crassiceps
ATGTCCACAGCTCAAAGAACAAACCTTTAAACCCACGGCGCCACTCCCCCTACACCCCCCCCGCACCCCACCACCCATACCCCCTTAGCCACTCCCCCTGCCCACCCCTCCAATCCCGCCTCTCTACCACCTTCCTATCCCTATGGCCCCTCCCCCCGCAGTTGGCACATGGGTGGGCATTTGGTGACAATGCCTGCCCCCCCCTCCCCCCCAAACGGACTGAGTTCACTCATTAATGTTGAACTGTTTGAGTGTCACTGTTAGACGTACCGTAGTTCAGTTCAGATAGCGCTGTTACATTGCAGTGCTGAGATTCCCCAGTGTCAGTGAACATGTCGTCAGCTGATTGGCTGTGAAGCCTGTCTGTCATGTCAGCTGTACCTATGACAGAGAGCTGTGGCCAAGGGCGGAGCGACCCTATCAGCCCAGGGGGGGGCGAAGCTCTTAGGCGGGCCCGCCAGGCCTGTAGAATGGTAGGGGAAACACTGCACAGTATACGTTGTTTCAGCATAGACCCTTTTACTGTTTGTAAACAGTTGACGAGGTATTTGGTGGGCGGAGCCGAACTTGTTGCAGAAAGTTACAACTAGCGGTTCAGCTGTCATAGAAATATGGAAGATCCCGACGCCTCCTTCACATATTTTAAAGCTTCGCCAGCAACAGACAGGTTACCTGACACAAATAATGCTGCCTACACACTAGAGGATTTTCAAATCTTAACCGATTTTAAAAACATGAGAGACCACAGACATAAGGACAATTTCATCAGATTTTAACATTAAAATCGCCTGAACGCACACACTAGACGATTCGGCCAGACTGCGAGACCACACACCAGCCGTTTGAAGTACAGACTCAAAGCGATTCCAGCAACTAGACTGTAGGCTGTTTATATCCCACAAAACCGCAATTTTTTCCCACAGACAACAGCAGATGGCTCTCTAAACATGCACCGAGCGGCGGGTCCACTACAAGCAGGCGGACACCCTCGCAAAATGAGCTAAAACAACGTCCTGTCTGAGAGCTCATATTACAGCATATCCGCTCGCTTGAAGCAAACAAACCGCTCCGCTCGGCACATGTTTGGAGAGCCATCTGCCGCTGTCCACCCTGTTTGAAGCTGCTGTGAGGATGCTGGGGAGAGAGGAGCTACATGGCACTGCTGTTGCTCGTTTGTTGTGAGCGCTGCATTAACATCCGGGTATGACACGTCGACGCGTCCCGGTCTGCTCGCTCTCATTGGCTATTGCGGGTTCCGTCGGGAGACAGCCATCGTAAATATCAAACATGTTTGATGTGCCCGATTCGAGATCGGACAGGCTCCAATTCAATCAATAATTTATTGACACCAGACACTTGACAATTGTTTTGACAAAAAAATCGGTTGAGACTAGCCTCGAATCGGGCCACGCCCCCCCCGAGGGGAGTCGGGCATTAAATCGGGCATTTTATCCTCTAGTGTGTGGGAAGCATAAGCGAACTCTTTCAATGGGGTGAGGTTTCTTGACCCGTACTCACTGTCAGGATGGGTCTAGGATCAGAACATCGGCAAAGTTGCGGTGCCGGACATCGTCATATTCCTAGTGGGAATGTCCAGCGTCTATACGCATACGGCACAAGACGCCTTTTTCCTGTATTCCGGGGATCTATCTCGTTTCGGCTTGAGTTCCGTGGAGGTTTGCATACCGCCATGCGTGCGCAACTAACCCTGTGACGTCCACCGTAAAAGGGTCTATAGCATTGATACTCAACTTGCGGCCATTGTGCCGATACAACGCTGATTGAAAGTCGGCGAAGTGGCCCTTTAAGTTGTGTTTGTTTGTTTTTGAAAACAGGTGAATGGGCTGTTCTACTGGGGGGATAAAAGCTAATCACACATACAATTGTAGAAACAATTTCTTGTGGCTTCTAGACGTCACTCAAAGACAGCTGTGCCTTTTATCCTGTTGTCACATGCAGTCTGGCTTTTCACCACCTACAGAGCAAGGCAAAAGGGACATTTTCTTCAGTAGAGACAGTGCCGTTTGATAGGTTATATAACTTGTTATTTCAGTATTTGATGGCAGGTTTTCCTCTTTATAGCATAGTATGCTTGGTGCGTACAGTACATCTGTTTTGGAGCTGCAGTCGAGGTTTTTTGAGGGTGAAGAAAGAAACTGAAGTCTACCATAATTCATCATAAGTGATCAATATCAATTTTGCACCTTTGATTTACTTACATGCAGTGAATTGCACAACGTATCATTTTTACATCGATAAATCATTACCGCATTAATTAAACTACTGAGGCCGGCTTCTACCAGCCTCTCGACACTATTAAGCTACATTGTGTCCCATTGTTTTGTCGAAAATCTGCTACACTGTTTTACAGCACAAGGAAGCCCTCCCACACAAAACAAGAATCCTCACATCAGACACTAGCTTGTATCTCAATACCTCTACTTGAACGTGTAAACCACTACTAACTTGTAATTACATTGTATTTATTTATTACCCGCGAGAGGCCTTTTAGGAGGGCTATTCAAGCCGCAAGTGGAGACTGCAGTGCCACCAAGTACTGGTACTGCATGGTGTCCACCAAGATACCATCACCTCGGAATGAGATGTTTGGAGCGGGGGAGTCTGGTGCAGCTCACAGGTCCTAGACCTGGTGAGACGAGGGAGGAGCCCGGCCGGGTGGCAACCCACAGAGCCCGGTCCCTCTACGTACCAGAGTCCTCCTTCCCCCCCCCGGTCCCGGCAGAGTAGTTCCGGAGCAGCGGATTGAGTGGCCCTGACCACGTGACCACCTTCGACCCTTCCTGGAGGGCTGACCGTGGGTAGCTACTGGGACGTAAGTTGGGGCTTGGCCAGCCCCGGCTGGGTCACCTGGGCGAGGGTGTATGATGTTGCGAGACCCAAAACATCCTAGGGTACATCACTGAGGATACGTCCCAGTTATGCATCCATGCAATGTTTTTTCTTTATTTATATGTATTTATTTGATTATTTATTTATTTAATTATTTATTTATTTATTTATTTATTTATTTATTTATTTATTTATTTATTTATTTATTTATTTATTTATTTAGACATATAATGTACATTATAAACATTAGTGTGCACAGCATATGAAAAGCAACATAAATGTGGGAAATAGCATGGGAAATAGCATGGGCATAGCTTGCATCTCAATACCTCTAGTTGAAAGCGAAAACCACGACTAACTTGTAATTACATTGTATTTATTTATTTATTTATTTATTTATTTATTTATTTATTTATTTATTTATTTATTTATTTATTTATTTAGCCATATCATGTAATAACACATTCATTACAACATTAGTGTGCACAGCATTATAAAAAGCAACATACAGCGACAAACAATATGTAGTCTCAACGCCAGACCCATGAGAGTTCTTACGCTGATGATACACTACGTTACTGCATGCTGCAGAGCTCTCTCTGGGTCTGGGACGCTTCCCCCCAGCCGGCTGGTTATGGGAGGGAACCCTTCACTTGGCCAGTGATATGCCAGTGATGGCTTCAGTCCTCTCCAATCAGTAACGACTTTGCAATCAGAGGCGTAGCCCATTTTTCGAACCCGCTCTCTCATCGGTGCTACGACCTGTCACTCATTCAATTTCAACCCGCCTTCAAAAACCAGCAGTGGCTGTGAACTGACACGGACTTATTTATGTAGTATGCCGAGTGCAGCGATTCAACGTAATATTTGAGTCTGGGGAGAGACTAAACAATATGTTTATGTGCTTAAATCTATGTGAGTATCATATAGTGGTTGGCTGTTTAATGCCAGTTTCCGTTTGCCAGGCTAAGATGGGCGAGTTCTCCTATGTTTACAGTAGCAGAAGATGAGGGCGAGTCCTCACGGGCAGCTATGCCCCTCTGCAGCGTGAGCTAATCAGTTGCCGGTGGAAACTGATCTGGTTGCACCCAAGTCATCTTGAATCTGTTCCTCCATCTCTCTCTCTGTGGCTAATAGCTGCTGATCTAGGACCAGCTGACTCAGTGTTAATCCCTGCCCACGCTCTCTCTGTTCTGTAATGAGTGGTAGCATCATAGAGCCGTATGTCTGATAGGGAGCTGTGGACCTATATAGTGTTGGACTCGCCATATGGCTGAGTGCTCAGGAAAAGCTCCCCCATGCTGCTAAATGAATGGGCTCCCCTTGTGTCAATGGATTGGCTAGTAGGGGTGGGGGGAAAAATCGATACACCATAGTATCGCGATATTTTGCCTGACGATATTGTATCGATATTTGGACGCCAAGTATCGATATAAAAAAAAAATATATATATATATATATATATTTTTTTTTTTTGCAGGCCATGCCATGCCAGGCCACCGGGTATCTGCCCGAAGCGCCCGACGTTGCAGTCCGTGCCTGCAGTGGCGTATTGAGTCCAGAGAAGCTTAATAATGTAGCCTACATTTTGGGCAAAAACAAAACAAAACAAAAAAACACTGCATGTTTTACTTCCGGTGAGGTCTAGGAAAAGGAGTTAGACAATATATCGAAATATCGCAATACTCAATATATCGCAATATTCAATATATAAACGATTATCAGACGGCAGCCCGTCTTTTATTGTCACACAACACACTACAACACATGCACGGAGGGCCACAACACACACATGCTGACGGTGGCCGGTGAAATTTGTCCTCTGCATTTAACCCATCCTGGCTTTGTCCTTTCCTCCAGGGGGCAGGCCAGGAGCAGTGGTCGCTTTCTCGTACAGCGCCCGGGGACCGACTTCGGATGTTGTCGTCACTGGTCGGATGACGATGACGATCTGATCTTCTGCATGTTTTTAGTGGGGGGGTTATATACGGAGGAACCCCCCTGGGGGAGCACGGGGAGAACATGCAAACTCCACACAGACAGAAAGGCCCTTACGACGAGATACCCCACCTGGGCAGTAGGCACTGCACTGAAGATATGGGGGGGAACACAACCACAGCGCCCACAGTGTCCCAGGCGAGAATCGAACTCAGGACCTTCTGACTGCGAGGCGACAGCTCTACCACTGAGCCAATCGCAATATCGGCGATATCGCAATATCGCAATACTATCATATCGTGACTCAAGTATCGTTTTAGTATCGTATCGTGGGCATCTGGTGATTCCCACCCCTAGAAACCAGGTCATGCTTCATATACAATGTGTTGGCTCATCAGTCAAATTCACTTTAATGTGCTTTTTTTGAAAGAAACCTATGTCACCAAAGCAGTGCAGTACATCAGTTACAGATTGACATTTTCACATTAAAATCCCTTAACAGTCACTGTATGTGCTTGCCCATACTGCCTGGACATCAACTGACCACCTGTAACAAGGCACACATAAGATCTATATGGCACTCCTTTGCTCTCATTATTTTTTTATTTAAAAATTTAAAATTTAAACTTTTTCTACTGGAGTCACCCTGGATAAGAGCCATCCGCTAAATGCCTGAAGTGTCAAATGTAAAAGTAAACTAAATGCAAATTCAGAAATACTGCATTTCCCAGACACTGGCCTGCTCTCTGAATCTGAATTAGAACGTGTATGAGTGGGTCAGTTTTGCTCACTTTGATCCTATTCCATTATAATGACCAAACATACCAACAGTGTTGGGAAACTTACTTTCAAAATGTAATTCACTACATATTACTAGTTACTTTCATTTGAAAGTAATAAGTTACTTTACAATATTACTGTCTGTGTAGAGTAACTTGTTAATTAGTACACTACTTTTGCATTACTTTTACAAAAAAACAACAGCAGCAGGAGAATGACATTGCTGCCCCGGAACCATCCCGAAAAATAATTTCAACCGCCTTGAAGAAGTGTAAACAAAAAAAAAAAAAAAAAAATTCTAAATGTTATTCTTTTCCTTGGTTATTGTCATCTATAGTGGTTATTTGCATAAAAACAAATAAGTTTGATTAGGAAATTGTATCTTTTTTATGTGCTTTGATTTAATAAAATGTAACTCAATTTGTAACTTGAGTTACTTGAGAAAGTAACTGGTATAATATTACTGAAATCCTATAAGTAATAAGTTATATTACTGAGTGACTGCTAAAAAGTAATATATTACATGTAATGTGTTACTTTTGTAATGAGTTACCCCCAACACTGCATACCAATGTCAACAGTATTCAACAGGACACGACGTGTGTCCTCCTACTATACCCATTTCCCCCGAGACGTGAAACCAAAAGTCAATGTGGGTCGTTGTTGTCAGTTGCAGTTCTGCCTCTCTCTCTCTCTCTCTCTCTCTCTCTCTCTCTGTCTTGCTGTGGGGGAGGGTTGTTATTGTTCTGGTAAATGAGAGTCTCTCTATAAATACACCCAACGCTTCCTTCTCTCCATCTCAACCACCAATCAACAGTCCCGGTTCAGTCGCACGGCTCATAGAGGGCAATAAGCCTGAGTCAAGGCTAGCGGGGGAGGGAGGGAGGGAGGGAGGGAGAGTGAGTGGGGGGAGGGTCTGACTCAAACCACTGCTGTTGTGAAGAAGCGGGTGAGGGAATTTGGAGGGGGAGGAGGGGGGAGGAGGAGGGGGAAAACCTGGTAACTGCCACTCATGGCCCTCGGGCCAAAAGGGGGGTTGGGGCGGTTGGGGGGGCTGGAGTGAAAGTAGTGATTGGGGGGACGGAGGTGGTCTGGACCGCTCCAAATTAAAACAGCTTTCCAACAGCTTTTGGCACGGTTCCCTGTGAAGTTAACGGAACGGCCATTGTTTTTTAACACTGGCCCAAGACTTCTCTCTTCTATGAACGTTGGTCAGTCACTGTGTTTTTGCGACAGTTATACGATCACACTTGACTGGCGTGTTTTTTAATTCCCTCTGTTCTTCGTTTGGGTCACATGAACAGACCAATTAGGACTCATCTCTATATCAGAATCAGAATCAGAATCAGAATCACTTTTATTGCCACAGGATGCAAGTTACATACGAGGAATTTGTCTTAGTGTCTGTATGCAGCGTAGCGGTCACATCAATATACAGAGATAAGAAGTAGGAAGATTACTAAAGACAATCACAAAGTTGCAAGTGCAATCAAATCGAGTAAATATAATACAATATGTACATGAGTGGTGAAGTGTTCTGTGGATGATAAATATGAATTTGCTAACAATATGCTAACAAACTACTGGCAAAGGAGAGCACATAATCGTGGATATCAATATGCTGTAGTGTCCATACTGCACCCACCATTCATAAGCATCAGAGCCATATAATGGAGGAGTTGTGACATCTCCATTCACTCCAATGGGCCAGTTTTTTTTTTTTACCTCACAAAAGTTCCCGGAACTAAGCTTCTGGATTTAGCAGCGCTGTCGAGCTGCAGCAAAATGGACCGTATGTGATGTACTTTGAAAGGGTCGGACGTTTAAAGAATGAAATTGTATATTATCCGCTTTATTTCTCAGCGCACACAATTAACATCTGAAACTAACGTTAGTTCAGCGCGGTAGTAGCTTGATGGCTGACAGCTAACATTAGCAAACAACACACATGCAGTGATTTAGCTCAACACTCACCAGAAATATTAAGTATCTAGCCAATCTGCTCCCACAATTGAGCCTTTCTGTCTCAGTTGTGATAGTTTCTCCATATGATGAGTTGCCAGAAAAGCAGCACCCGACACCAGCGTCTTTCTGAAAAGTTCAAATATTTTCAGCTGGAAGCGCTGGGAGTCGGGCGCACAAAAACGCCGGAGCGCTCTGAAAATAGCGCATTGGAAACAACTGAAAATAGACGCCGGAGCTGATGAAAGGACGCTAGGTGGACACAGGCCCATAAGAGGAGTTAAATGGTAAAAAGCCAATTGTGTAGTGGTTCTCAAAGTGGGGTCCGGGGACCCCCAGGGGTCCTTGAGGGGGTTACAAGGGGACCCCAGCAAAAAGGGTAATCATTTATTTGCACTAATTCCATCGCGCGTAAGCAACACAATGACAGAATGCACGACTAGCGTGGCAACGGGTTTCATACACTTTGTGTAATGAAACATCTCAAAGTAAAACATCGTATGAGGGACCCTGGCAAGGGAGCTGGAAGGTGGGTGCTGAGGGTGCTGCAGCACCCCCTGGTGGCAAGAGATGGGATTTTTTGAAATTGTTGGATTTGGCTGTCTTGTGTTTATACCACCAACAAAATGCATGAAAAAACAGTTTGTGCTTCCCAGCTCTAATCTTATTTCATACGCTCTCTCTTCAAAAGTGTTTGATTTTCATCATAATCTGGTTTTCCATAATAATAATAATAATAAGTTCAGTGTTTATGCCTGTGTTGCTGTCTGTTGTAGTGTAAAATGACTAAAGGGAGAGCATGCTTACATGAAAGTGAGTGAGAAAAGGAGAAGATACTGAATAATGACATCACAACAGTATAATCCTAATGTTAATTTAAAATAAAATATTCTTCTAAAGTATGGATGAAAGTCCAAAAAACGTCAAATTTTCTTTGGCGCTGCCCGAGAGTCCCTCCCTTACAGCACCCCCTATCTAAAAGTACTTCCAGCGCCACTGGACCCTGGGACAAAATCGTATCAAACGGGGGTCCGTGGTCTAATTTGTGTCAGTTTAGGGGGTCCTTGAAGTGATTTCGGTTTGAGAACCACTGCCCCTAGCGAGCCTAAATGAATGCAAAGTCCCTGTCAGCTGAGAGAGAGAGCCCAGACCAAGAAGGGAATCGACGTCAGATAACCGCTGCAACAGTTGCTCTGCCTCCGCTTCAGAGGAGAATTCCCAGCATAGTTTCTCATCACACTGAACACATGATAAGTATGAGTGCCTGCAGGTTCTCATACCCTCCTCCTCCGATGATGATGATGACTTAATGCAGCTATACAAATATGACTGGAGAGTTTAGACGCTCCCTCGTCTCAAGTATCCCTGCATCTTGGCTCATTACCAAACCACGTCAGTCATTTACAGGCAGCGCTGCTCACCCCTGTGCAGCATGCATCTTCCAGGCAACACCATTCTTTATAGGGGGGTGGGAATCACCAGATGCCCACGATACGATACTAAAACGATACTTGAGTCACGATACGATAGTATTGCGATATCGCCGATATTGCGATATATTGAATATTGCGATATTTCGATATATTGTCTAACTCCTTTTCCTACCTCTTCCTTGACCTCACGTGGTAGTAAAACATGCAGTGTTTTTTTGTTTTGTTTTGTTTTTGCCCCACATGTAGGCTACATTATTAAGCTTCTCTGGACTCAATACGCCACTGCAGGCGCGGACTGCAACATCGGGCGCTTCGGGCAGATGCCCAGTGGCCTGGCATGGCATGGCCTGCAAAAAAAACACAAAAAAACAACACATTATATCGATACTTGGCGTCCAAATATCGATACAATATCGTCAGGCAAAATATCGCGATACTATGGTGTATCGATTCACCCCAAACCCCCCCCCCCCCCACTGCTGTACTAACCCAAGGGGTCATGGACGCAGACGCAAACACTAATCACGTCGCCCCTCGCTGCACTTCCTGCCTCACAGCCAGTCAGTGACGGCGTTTCCACACACAAGTTACCTGCAGGAGCACGAACAAACATGGGGGGGCGACGTGTGTGTGTGCGCCGGGGGGGAGACACACGGAAAAGACATGGACAAGCCAGAGCCAGCAGCGCAACCTGTCAAACAATAAGGGCTTCTTCTGGAAGGAGGAGGAGAGAGAGAGAGAGAGAGAGAGGGGGGGGGGGGGACGATGTGAAGAATGACCTATTAATCATTCATTATCTTCCCAGCACTGTTAATGAGGTGACGACTCTTAAATAATTAGCAATGTGACTGAAGCATATTTCCATAGCAGAGTAGCCCGAGGACGTGGAGGGAGGAGGGCATCGGGGACGAGTGCGGGGAAGGGAATGTGGCGTGCAGCAGGCACCACAAAAAAGAACAGCCCCCCCCCCCCCCCCCCCCCACACCAGCTTAGCAAACAATCACTATCCTGATAGGGGGGCTCTGGGAGGCATGGAGAGAGAGAGAGAGAGAGAGAGAGAGAGAGAGAGAGAGAGAGAGAGAGAGAGAGAGAGAGAGAGAGATAATGAAGCTATACGCAATAGCGAGAGGAGGAGACTGATGCATGGGAGGAAATAACACATTGATAAAGAGTTATGTCTATATGGAGTGGGCGTTGGAGTTGTTCACCCCCGGCAGCTCGCTTTATCCGTCTGTCTCGTTTCAAGAGGGCCACAGGGCCAGGGCCCTTTAGGCTTCCCTAATGGGAGGAGTGTCGGCCCAGGCTAGCACCCTGGCCTGCAGTGGAGCCTATTCATCTTACACAAAACACACAAAAGAGCAGACCATGAGTCACATTCTTGACATCCAACCTCATCACCCTCCCCTCCTCACCACCGCCACCCACCTCCCTCCTATAGCACCCCTCCCCCAACGCCTCCTCACACCAAGCCTGAGCAGGCAGGAGGAGCCGCTGTGCTACGCTGACTGTGGAGCTGCTGGCTGGAGTTGTTTGGTGGAGGAGGAAGGGAGGGATGCAGGAGGAGGAGGGGAGAGAGAGAGGGGGCAGGGAGGGGAGAGAGGGGGCAGGGAGGAGAGAGGGGGGCAGGGAGGAGAGAGAGAGAGAGCAGGGAGGGGAGAGAGGGGGCAGGGAGGGGAGAGAGAGGGCAGGGAGGAGAGAGAGAGGGGGCAGGGAGGGGAGAGAGGGGGCAGGGAGGAGAGAGAGAGGGCAGGGAGGAGAGAGAGGGGGCAGGGAGGAGAGAGAGGGGGCAGGGAGGGGAGAGAGGGGGCAGGGAGGAGAGAGAGAGGGCAGGGAGGAGAGAGAGGGGGCAGGGAGGAGAGAGAGGGGCAGGGAGGGGAGAGAGGGGGCAGGGAGGGGAGAGAGGGCAGGGAGGGGAGAGAGAGGGCAGGGAGGGGAGAGAGAGGGGGCAGGGAGGAGAGAGAGGGGGCAGGGAGGGGAGAGAGAGGGCAGGGAGGGGAGAGAGAGGGCAGGGAGGGGAGAGAGAGGGGGCAGGAGGAGAGAGAGGGGCAGGGAGGGGAGAGAGAGAGGGCAGGAGGGGAGAAGAGAGAGGGCAGGGAGGAGAGAGAGAGAGGCAGGGAGGGGAGAGAGGCAGGGAGGAGAGAGAGAGAGGGGCAGGGATGGGGAGAGAGAGGGGGCAGGGAGGAGAGAGAGAGAGGGCAGGGAGGAGAGAGAGAGAGGGCAGGGAGGGGAGAGAGGGCAGGGAGGAGAGAGAGAGAGGGCAGGGAGGGGAGAGAGAGGGGCAGGGAGGAGAGAGAGGGGCAGGGAGGAGAGAGAGGGGGCAGGGAGGAGAGAGAGAGGGGCAGGGAGGAGAGAGAGGGCAGGGAGGAGAGAGAGAGAGGGCAGGGAGGGGAGAGAGAGGGGGCAGGGAGGAGAGAGAGGGGGCAGGGAGGAGAGAGAGGGGGCAGGGAGGAGAGAGAGGGGGCAGGGAGGGGAGAGAGAGGGCAGGGAGGAGAGAGAGAGGGCAGGGAGGAGAGAGAGGGCAGGGAGGGGAGAGAGGGGGCAGGGAGGAGGAGAGAGAGGGCAGAGGGGAGAGAGAGAGGGCAGGGAGGGGAGAGAGGGGGCAGGGAGGAGAGTGAGGGGGCAGGGAGGAGAGAGAGGGGGGCAGGGAGGAGAGAGAGGGGGCAGGATGTTTTCTCTTCAGTCAGCTAATTGACTCACAGATGTCAGGAGGAGTCGGGTGGGTGTGTGGTGGAGGGGGGGGGGGGGGGGGCGGAGCACCCGGTGACACCTTTTTCCCCTCCACCTCCACCACCACCACCAACAACAAACAACACACACACACACACACACACACACGCACACGCACACACACACGCACACACGCACACACACACACACACACACACACACACAGACAAAGACAAAGACACACTCTCACATGCACTTTGACCCCCACATATCGCATGGCTTTACTGTCCCGTTCAGCCATCCTCCCCCTAGTTAATCTCTCTCTCTCTCTCTCTCTCTCTCTCTCTCTCTCTCTCTGCCTCTCTCTCTCTCTCTCTCTCTCTCTCTCTCTCTCTCTCTCTCTCTCTCTCTCTCAATTTCAATTCGATTCAATTTCAAATAGCTTTATTATTGGCATGAAAAGACAGTGCTTATATTGCCAAAGCAAATACACATATTAACAGTACAACAATAAGATTCAAGATTCAAGATTTTTATTGTCACTCCGTGGTACAAGTATCACGTGTGAAATTCTTGTGCTGTGAACTCCGTTTACAACATAGTACAAATATAACAGGGCATATGAGTGCAAAAACAACAAGAGACACAACAAGCAATAAGGCAGTAGAGTGATAAGACAAGTCAGAGACAGTGGCATATTCACTGCACATAGGTGCACATGTCATGTGCACCTATAAGTGTAAGGAAATTATAATAATAAATGAATGTACAGTCGAAGATGTATAATGTACAAACAGTCAAAATTTACAATCAAAGATATATGTACATATAAACTTCCCAAAAATGGGGCATTCTGACTTAAATTTTACAGTTGTTCAACAGGTAAACAAACAGTAATAATCGTCAAATAGAAAATAAAAATAAAATAATCTCTCTCTCTCTCAATTCAAATTCAAGAGGGCTTTATTGGCATGATAAGGTGCATCTTACATTCATGCCAAAGTATACATTAGCAACACTTAGTAATGACAAAGAAACAAAGACAGAAAACAAGACATTTTTGTTACCCAGTAACATCTCTCTCTCTCTCTGTCTCTCTCTCTCTCTCTCTGTCTCTCTCTCACACACACACCTCTCATCTTTTCACTGTCTGTAAACAGATCCGTCTCTGTGGAGTGTGTGTAGGGGTGGGGCTGGGTGGGGGACTTTGCTCAGTTCTCAAAAATAAATCATAATGCATAAATATGACAGTGAGTCATATGGAAGCTCTGACTGTAGCTCAGTCTAAAAAAAAAACACAAGAGGAACTATAACGGCCTTTTTCGGACAGGTCAATACAAATCTGGATTTTTTTTTCTTCCTAGGAATACATTGCAGTTTTATTTATTTTATTTTATTTTATTTATTTTTTTAAGATTCATCATCAAACAAACATTTTCATTCTATTTACCATCTAGGGAGTTTCTCTGGCCGTCCAGCTAAAGTAGCTCTTGTCTTCTGAAACATCGGCACAATAGAGTTCAACAGTCACGTGACTTTCTGGGAGGGGGGGAGGGGGGAGGGGGAGATCAAATTTTGCTCCAACTGAAATGTTTTATGGTCACTCAGGATTCAGTAGGTCACGGGTTGGCTTGGTTCCAGCCTTAAAACTCGTTATGAGGATTTTTCAAAATGTCTATGGGGAAAATGAATGCAACTCTCTTCCGGGGCAGGAAACGTCACAGAAAGTCATGTGACTATTGAGCTGTATAGCAGTGAGGCACTTCAAATGCTGTACGACCTTTGAACCTTTGGTGTGACCTATTTTCAAGACACGGTTTCATATTCACACCATGTTGTTCACACATTGCGTAGGGGTGAGGGGGGAAATCGATACACCATAGTATCGCGATATTTTGCCTGACGACATTGTATCGATATTTGGACGCCAATAGGGATATTAAAAAAAAAAAAAAAAAAAATTGCAGGCCATACCATGCCAGGTCACCGGGCATCTGCCCGAAGCGCCCGATGTTGCAGTCCATGCCTGCAGTGGCGTATTGAGTCCAGAGAAGCTTAATAATGTAGCCTACGTGTGGGGCAAAAAAGAAAAGAAAACACTGCATTTTTTACTTCCGGTGAGGTCAAGTAAAAGGTAGGAAAAATATATCGCAATATTCAATATATCGCAATACTAGCATATCGCAATATCGCAATACTATCGTATCGTGACTCAAGTATGGTTTTAGTATCGTATCGTGGGCATCTGGTGATTCCCACCCCTAATATCACATCAGACTTATGTCATAAAGGCAGATCTCGATCAAACATAAGCACGAGCGTATTATATTGTTTCACACGGGCAGTTCTACCTTTTACCTGATGTAGGCTTATTATGCACTGCAGAATGCAAATGCCTTCTGTGAGCACCCAAACCAAAGGCATTCATGGCTCTGTGTGTGTGTGTGCGTGTGCGTGTGTGTGTATGTGTGTGTATATGTGCATGTGTGTGCGTGCGTGCGTGTGTGTCTGTCATTATGTTTAGCCTATGTGTGTTCCAACTAGACTGCTAAACAGCTGAGCCCAAATTGAAATTCAGAGCTGTCATTGCCTTTATTTACCAAGTGACTCACTCACAGCAGCAATCTATTGGGACATACACTTGTTTTCAAGCAGTTGGTCCTAACATATTTGACGGTAGCAAAATATTTTGGATTGATATTAAGACATGAAAATACAATAACATGGCAGAATTGCTTGTACACTCTCTGAATGAAAGGGTAGAACAATGGATGCTATCTTTTGTCTCTCTTGAGTGATAAATGTACAGAGCTCGTTCTAAAAAGAACAATGTGTGGAGGCACGGTGGCTTAGTGGTAGTCGAGCTGTCGCCTCACAGCTAGAAGGTCCTGGGTATGATTCTCACCTGGGACGCTGTGAGCGCTGAAGGAGTGCGTGCCCGTCCGCATGTCCTCGAATGCCCGCCGCCCGGGTGGGGTCGTCAAAAGGGACTTTCTGTGTGGAGTTTGCATGTTCTCCCCATGCACCCGTGGGGGTTTCCTTCATATAGGAACCCCTCACCAAAACATGCAATATCCTGGTTGCTAATGTGGTTCCTCCTCTGGTCGTTAAGGGCGCCTGTTCGGAGGGAGGGGAACTGGTTGGAATAGCGTGATCCTCCCACGTGCTATGTCCTACCGGTGAAGCTTCCTCTGTCAGGTGAAAAGAAGCGGCTGGCTAACTGCCCATGTCTCGGAGGAAGCATGGAGCCAGTTTCGGCTCTCTCCAGATCGGCAGAGGGTGGAGCAGCAACCAGGATAAATAAATTAAATTTGCACTAATGGGGGATAAAAATGGGATAAAAAATGGGGGGGGGGGGGATATATACAGTATATATATTTAAAAAATTTAAAAATTAAAAAAAGGAACAATGTTGTACATTTTTTCCTCAGAAAGTGTATTCAATAACATTGGGGTGGATTTCTGCATTTTCAGGGATATCCATCCTCCTGTCCTGAGGGGCGGTCTGGAGAGCAATCGTGCTGCACCACGCGCGCGCACACACACACACACACACACACACACACACACACACACACACACACACACACACACACACACACACACACACACACACACAAAGCATGCATTATTGAGTTCCCCCAAAAGCTTTGGGTCTGGGTGAAGTTCCCCCCAGTGGTCTCCTTCATCCATTGGCCTTCCCATCAGCAGGTCTGTTAATGGTGGAGCCAGGTCCCACTGCCACATGGGAGCTGACAGCTAGGAGGCCATTTACACCTGGCGCTAACATGCCTTTTCTGTGATCAGATTGCAATCAGATTGTGTTTTATCACTTGAAATGCCAGGTGTAAACACCCCCAAAACACCCCCAAAATGCAAGGATTGCAATCTGATCGGCCAAACCACCTCCGGAGGTGGTCAGGGATGCATTGTGTACACATTGAACACAAGTGTAAATGCAAATGCGTCCTCTCAATCTGGATACAGCAACTGCATGCGGATTGAGAGGACAACCATTTCTGCAATCTGATTGGAATCAGATTGCAATCAGATTGCAGAAAATGCATGTTAACGCCAGGTGTAAATGGAATCAGGCTGAAGTGATAAAATACAATCTGATTGCAATCTGATCACAGAAAACGCATCTTAGCGCCAGGTGTAAATGGCTCAGAGGTCCCTGCCAGGAAACAGCCAGTTCTCCTTCCTGCCTGGGGAGCCATATCCAGAGACCTTTCATATTAGAGACACCCCACTCCAGGCTCCGCCAATTGTAAGAAATTGAACTCTTCCCGGGTCTTTTAAATGGGCGTGGTTCTCGGCTCGTGATTGGCTGTCCTAAGGCGACGTGGTATAGTGGTCGAAACCTCCGGGCACAGATACAGGAAGTGACTACAAGTTGGGGGTGTCTCTATCTATTAAAGGTCTCTGGCCTTATCTCTCTTACACACCACCGCAGCTTGTAAATGTTGAGCAACGTCCTGATGAGCACAAGCCTTAGCGGGTTAACACACAAATAACACACACATGCGCACACACACACACACACACACACACACACACACACACACACACACACACACACACACACACACACACACACACACGCACACACACACACAGGCCAGTCCACTGCCCACCAGAACTGTCTATAGTCCGCCTGTCCTCTTCCTGTTTTTCCACTCACCCACACTGCTGTCACTCTGGCCAGGAAGCGGTGGGAGAGATACGCATGACAAAGTCTCTCTTTATTAAATTGGCACAAGAGTGTCTGCGCTGCTGGTGGGGTCTCTGTGTGTGTGTGTGTGTGTGTGTGTGTGTGTGTGTGTGTGTGTGTGTGTGTGTGTGTGTGTGTGTGTGTGTGTGTGTGTGTCTGAGAGAGAGAGAGAGAAAGCGAGAGAGGGATAGAGAGAGAGAGAGAGAGTGTTAGGAGAGCAAGAGAAAAGAGAGATGAGGACCTAAGCCAAGGGGCTAGAGGCTTATGGAAGATCCACTCTGGACTCATCCCTGGATATTGCCGTTTGAAAGTGTAGAACAACAGCAGAAGATACGGGATAAAAAACCACAAGGGTTTTGCTATATAGCCGCTCCAATACCCATCGGCTGCAATAAGATCTCAACTGCCAGTGTATGAAATGACCTTACATGGTTAATCACCAGTAAATGGACACTGTGCTGCAGACATTTATACATTCTATATATGACACATCATACAGTCATAATAGTCATTTCCTGTGGAAAGTACGTAAGGCGTGAGTCTTTGAGTACCTTTTGAAGTAGTACAATATAACAGCCTTGCTGGACTTTATTTCCCTAAAGCTGCGTTCACACCGACCTATTAAGGTTTTTCGCTGGCATCGAGTTTACATACAAAGGCAATGCAAACGAGCGATTGAGCGTATATTCGCCCGGGAGAAAAATCGCTGGGCGTCCGAGCGACAGAGACAGAGCGATAGGGAGAAAATTCGCTCGTCGCCCGAGATGAAATATCCCAACTCGAGCGAAATTACGCTGGCATCAGTCGCTCGCTGTTCAACGCTGATTGGCTGCCATGTGAGAGTGAGTCAAGGATCACACTGGCTTGGAACAAACCGCTGGTTTATTGTGTGGCAATAAACCTTTACGAAAAGGTGAAATTAGCTATATAGACCAAAACCCCAAAACCGTGTTTTGACCCTCACTGGAAAGATGTTTAATCCTGTTACAAAGTCGGGCATTTTAACATGGGGGGGATGCCTACTGCCCCCGGCGCCTAGTGGCCATTCAAGGAACTACAGTTTTTCAATTCACTTCTCGATTTCAGACGGCAGCCCGTCTTTATTGTCACACGAACACACTACAACACATGCATGCGGCCACAAAACACACTCATGCTGACGGTGGCCAGTGAAATATGTCCTCTGCATTTGACCCATCCAGGCTTGTCCTTTCCTCCAGGGGGCAGGCCAGGAGCAGTGGTCGCTATTTCTTTCCAGCGCCCGGGGACCAACTTCGGGTGTTGTCGTCACTGGTCGGATGACGATCTTCTGCATGTTTTTAGTGGGGGGGGGGGTTATGTACGGAGGAACCCCCTGGGGAGCACGGGGAGAACATGCAAACTCCACACAGAAAGCCCCTTTCGACGAGATAACCCACCTGGGCAGTAGGCACTGAAGATATGGGGGGACACAACCCCAGCGCCCACAGCGTCCCAGGCGGGAATCGAACTCAGGACCTTCTAGCTGTGAGGCGACAGCGCTACCGACTGCGCCACCGTGCCCTCTAGCATGGGTCAGCACATGAAAGGATGTAATGGAAACCACAATCGGCACAGTATGGAACGGCTTGGCGCGTTCCAAAGGTGTCAGCTGGAAAAGCCTTATATGAGGCTGGCTAGTCCTGCCCTGTCTGGTCGGGAGACTGTCTGCGCGTGTGCCAACTGAGACTGTGTATGGGTGTGGCCACGGCTGACCAATGGTGGAACTTCATCAGTCATTCACAGTGTGACAAAGTTACGATCAGATGGAGACTAATCCATAGTAGAGGACAACAAAGGAGGATCGATGATGACACGTCCAATTATTGGCCAGCTGACACCTAATTTGACAATCCAGCAGCATTCTGGAGGTGAGGGAGAATCTTTGGATCACACACAAAAGCTTGTTTGCCTTGAGTCATTTTCAAGACAAATAGGCCTACTTTAACTGATGCAAACCATGTCCTTTTGAATAGAGTATGACAGCGTTGTTTCTGTCTTGTGGCAAAACAGCTGTGTCCAGTCTCCACATGCATGTGTCAGAGATAAAGACGGGGAGGACAGAGGACATGATAAGGGCCTGTGCTCTGCGGTCAGGGAGGACACCCTCCTCTCCCTTCCCCCTCTGGCCCTCCTGCCTCTGTCTTGACCTCCACCCTGAGGAGTCTGTCTTCACATCCACCCTGCTGCCTGGTGTTTAGTGAGGGCGGCTGTAGCTCAGGAGGTAGAGCCGGTCGTCCACTAATCGCTTTGGATAAAAGAGGTCGTGGTTCGATTCCCGCCTCCTCCAGTCTGCATGTCGAAGTGTCCTTGGGCAAGATACTGAACCCCAAATTGCTCCCATTGGTGTGCCAGCACCCTGCGTGGTAACCTGCCGCCCTCGGTGTGTGTGAATGGGTGAATGTACCTACTGACTGTAAAGCACTTTGGATAAAGCGCTATATAAATGCAGGCCATTTACCATTTAGTGAGGAGTGGAAACAGCATGTGACTCAGTGGAACAAGTACAACTGAACACTGTTGAAAAATGGACTAATATCCGGGACACTCTTCCCGCAAAAAAGTAAAATAAAAATAAAAGTTGGAAAAAAATGTGTATTACGCATTTTCTAATTCTGTTCTATTGAGTTAAAGCACCAGACAAGAGTTTTGCAACTTTATGCAATATGGGCAACTACGTCACGTCTGGGCGAGCAACGCAAGGCATTGTGAGTAAACACGACGGACTCCTGTGCTAGTGCCACTCGCCATTTACTTCTTAACACATTCACTGCCAGCCGTTTTTTTTTTACTGTAGGTAGCTTCTGCCAGAGGGGTTTTTTGAGGATTCTGGCTCATCTTTCAAGAGCCGAGGATTCTTTTCTGCTAAGATTTTGTGAACACAAAATATCTCAAAAGAACTAATAGAATGTGTGCTTTCTCTGTCTAAAAGAGTTAGTTTGTAGAGTTAGTAGTTATGTAGATATTAGCCGTTGAGTACAGCATGGTTTCAGCGTCTGAGACTGAAAGCTGAGATAATCGCAGTTTTGTGAAATTCAATCAAACAGGCAGAACAGTCACTTTAACCATTTATTTTTGGCATCAGTGAGACATCAGACATCTAAACAATATAGTTCTGAACCCCCTCTCCTTCAAACTCCTCCCTCCGTGGGCGTGTCTCTGGTGGCTTTCAGCAGCGTTTGTCACAAGCGAGTTTTCTGCTGCTGCTGCTGCTGCTGCTGCTGCTGCTGCTGCTGCTGCGAGTTTGAGCAGCCTCCCTCTCTGGCGGCCCCCTCGTCGGCGAGTCTGGATGGGGCTGCTCGTTTCTTGGGTTTTCGGTTGAGAGCTTTGATGAAGCTTTGTGCGATTCTAGGCTTTATGCTGCGTGTTTCAAAGTGTGTTTTGCACCCAGTCTATTTTTGGAAACCCCCACCATTGTGCGCCCGTGTGCACCAGCGCGAAAGCGTTTTCGCCTACAGTATGAGAATGAGGCTCGTTCGTTTTCGGTTGTGAGCTCAGCTGGAATGAAGCTGCTTGCGATTCCTTTCTGCTGGTGTTTCAAAGGTGTTTCAAAGTGTGTTGCACCCATAATCTATTATGCAAATTTGCAATCCCCCACCGCCAGCTCCCAAGCGC
This sequence comes from Poromitra crassiceps, assembly GCF_964638095.1. Taxonomy (NCBI): domain Eukaryota; kingdom Metazoa; phylum Chordata; class Actinopteri; order Beryciformes; family Melamphaidae; genus Poromitra; species Poromitra crassiceps. The sequence continues at coordinate 19,632,968 of NC_139647.1, forward strand.
GAAAGCGAAAGCGTTTTCGCCAATCCATTTTCATGAGAATGGCTTCCTCACACTGCTTTTTGCTTGGCTTCCTCTAGTCTGGAGAGCACTGTCGCCACTTAGTGGGTCGGTGGAATGGGTTGTACACGTTCGGTGGCTCCAATATTTTCTTTTTTGACGTATCAACACGTCATTGGCAGTCAACCGTTGGATTTTTTTTGACGTATCAACACGTCAATGGCAGTGAACGTGTTAAAAGTCACTAATATCCACAAACTGCTGGCTTTTTCTTCGGTCTAAAAGTTAGCATGCTGTTCCATTTAGCCGATAGAGCGACTCTCGACGTGACCCGGGCGATTAACGCACGAGCTGTGAATGGCACGCGATATCAATTTAGGGGGTGTTCCAAAGTCACGCCTCTCGGCTCATGTAGGAGAGATATTTATGTTTCATACGGTATTTAAGGGTGTTCAGGAGATGACGTCAGCTCGTATTGAGGGAAGCCTTGTGTCTATTCACCTTATTCTTTGCCCATACAAGGACGCTTCTGCATGACGTCATTTCGTAATCGTCTTTCCGGTTTTAAACACGGAAGTAGAGTACGCCTTCCGCAGTCATTTAGACTTGCCAAAAAGCTGTTTTCAAGCTAAAAAAAACCCTAAACTGTTTTAAAGTTTTAATATTTGTCAGGTGAGAACGTAACATATATGTGACCAGTTTATCAGAATAACGCCTATTGGAAATCTTTAACGAGCAGCGAGGACCGGGAGCGCTGGCTGTGCTGACACCGGTCGGACTAGCTATCTGTCAAACCCTACTGTAGTTAGGCTACTGGCAGTGAGAAAACACTGTCGACGTGCTTTTGTAACTAACGTTAAATGCGCAGCAGTAACGTTATGAACATGTAAATGAAAATTGGCCGCAGTGTAGCTTAATTCTGAATGTTGCCAAACTTCATTCATACTGACGTTTTATTTTGAAAATGGCCACCAACTAGCGCTGAACCGGAAGAACAAATACGTGGCGTCGAACGCGGAAGAGAGAAAAAGTGGGCGTGGTGAATAAGGTGAATAGGGCTCCCATAATCATGTGGGCAGCCCCTTCTCTGTGTGTGCCCGTACTGAACATGGCGGCCCGAGCCGCACCCGTGTGCATGTTAGTTGACAGCCTATTGTAGCTGTTAGCTTTTTGTTTTGTTTCGTGTCAAGTGTTCGTCCCGACACTACACGCCGGAGGAGCCTGATCGCGTCCCAACACCGCACGTCGGAGGAGCCTGATCGCGTCCCAACACCGCACGTCGGAGGAGCCTGATCGCGTCCCAACACCACACGTCGGAGGAGCCTGATCGCGTCCCAACACCGCACGTCGGAGGAGCCTGATCACGTCCCAACACCGCACGTCGGAGGAGCCTGATCGCGTCCCAACACCACACGTCGGAGGAGCCTGATCGCGTCCCAACACCGCACGTCGGAGGAGCCTGATCGCGTCCCAACACCGCACGTCGGAGGAGCCTGATCACGTCCCAACACCGCACGTCGGAGGAGCCTGATCGCGTCCCAACACCACACGTCGGAGGAGCCTGATCGCGTCCCAACACCGCACGTCGGAGGAGCCTGATCGCGTCCCAACACCGCACGTCGGAGGAGCCTGATCGCGTCCCAACACCACACGTCGGAGGAGCCTGATCGCGTCCCAACACCACACGCCGGAGGAGCCTGATCGCGTCCCAACACCGCACGTCGGAGGAGCCTGATCGCGTCCCAACACCACACGTCGGAGGAGCCTGATCGCGTCCCAACACCACACGTCGGAGGAGCCTGATCGCGTCCCGACACTATACGCCGGAGGAGCCTGATCGCGTCCCAACACTACACGCCGGAGGAGCCTGATCGCGTCCCAACACTATACGCCGGAGGAGCCTGATCACGTCCCAACACTACACGCCGGAGGAGCCTGATCGCGTCCCAACACTACACGCCGGAGGAGCCTGATCACGTCCCAACACTACACGCCAGAGGAGCCTGATCACGTCCCAACACTACACGCCGGAGGAGCCTGATCGCGTCCCAACACTACACGCCAGAGGAGCCTGATCGCATCCCAACACTACACGCCGGAGGAGCCTGATCGCGTCCCAACACCACACGCCGGAGGAGCCTGATCGCATCCCAACACTACACGCCGGAGGAGCCTGATCGCGTCCCAACACTACACGCCAGAGGAGCCTGATCGCGTCCCAACACTGCACGCCGGAGGAGCCTGATCGCGTCCCAACACTGCACGCCGGAGGAGCATGATCGCGTCCCAACAGTGCACGCCGAAGGAGCCTGATCGCGTCCCAACACTGCACGCCGGAGGAGCCTGATCGCGTCCCAACACCACACGCCGGAGGAGCCTGATCGCGCAGCCAAGCTGACGGTGCTGGTGTTGGAGTGGAGAGGACGCAGATGCATTGCCTGGGTTATCCCAAGACGGCACACCAGGTGAGCGCGGGCGTCCCTCAAGTGATAACATCCTTGTTATACTTGTTCTTTCACATATTACAGAATGGTTGAACCCCTAGACCTGAGCCCGATTATTGTTATCGACAAAACTGAGCACCCTGACCGTAAAAAAAGCGTTATTTTCTGCACCGTCATCTTCTTTTCCTCCCAATTGAATGTATTTGCTGGCCCTTTTCTGGCGCGATGGTACGTGACTGACTGAATATGCCAACAGAGAAAAGAAGGAGGTTGGGGGAACGTGCATCACAGCACTCTTTCTAGGTTAAGACGAGTGTGTTTCGGACAGGCATCAGCACTAACTGCACGGGCGTCAAGTCGGCCAGAATGTAAAAGCATGTCATCCGCTTTAGGGCTTTCAAAATAAAACTATTATTGTAACGTTAACATGAATATTGATTTCAAATCATGCTTACGGCCTTTCACTCCATATGTAATATTAAAGGAACACTCCGCCCATTTTCAACCAGCTGTGTATCATTAGAACATCAGTAGTATATCAGAAAACTGTAAACGGTTTTGAAGTCTGTCATTTAATTTGACAGTTATTGAGTGTTAAAGTGTGGACCAGTGACATCACTGGTCCACACTAACTCAAATTAATAACTCATTAACTCAAATCAACTCTCAATAACTGTCAAACTATTCATCATTCATCTAGTTTGACAGTTATTGAGAGTTGATTTGAGTTAATGAGTTATTAATTTGAGTTAGTGTGGACCAGTGATGTCACTGGTCCACACTTTAACACTCAATAACTGTCAAATTAAATGACAGACTTCAAAACCGTTTACAGTTTACTGATATACTACTGATGTTCTAATGATACAAAGCTGGTTGAAAATAGGCGGAGTGTTCCTTTAACATCACAACAAGTATTTTTATACAAGGTGTGCTGCTTCGTTCGTTGAAATACCGTTTTCTCCGCCGACGTGCCTCCATAGGCTACTTATACTTTTGTTTAAATGACTCTTTTTTTTTACCGGAAGTTTCCATTTTGTTTTGGCTGGCCCGACGCTGGGCAAAACTGCTCAGGGAGAAGGGAGGGGGAAGAGCAACTGAACGGAGTAGCCTACATGCTCTACCAGCTGAGCCACTGCGACACGGACACCCCTACATATCCTTCTTTAGAACAATCCTCTCTATAGGGCCTGTTCAGAACAGGCGTCTTGGGTTGATCCAATAGTCTCATGGGGATCATCTCTTATAGTGGCAGTCAAGTGGTCAGTAGGATCCCTGTTGCGGTCATTGTGCAATTGAAAATCTATTTGGAACTACTGGAGGAAACATAGTGGTCTAATGGTATCCGAGCAGATTAGGTGATTCAGGACCAGGAGCATTTTGTGTATACTCACTGTGGCTGTGTCTATTGTTCCATTTATTTACACTCCACGCCAGCATGAAGATAACTGGAAGCTCGGGAAAGCGGAAATAGCCGTGACAGAACTCAGAGAACAACAATGAGTGTGGGCGAAAGAACAACACGAGGATTTAGATGTCCTGTGATCGCTGCAGACTGTTCTTTTTGAAAGAGATGTTAGCAAAGAGATGTAAACAAAGGCAATGAACTTAAATTAAAAAAGAGAGAGAGAGAGAGAGAGAGAGAGAGAGAGAGAGAGAGAGAGAACTGGCTGCAGACGGTCATACAAGTGGGTGCTGGTGAAGTGCGAAGAACTGAACTGGTTTGACCAGCAACTCTGTGAACACAGCATCCGAAGCCAGTGTGGTGCTTCATTCCTTACGCAAAGTAATCTTTTTTTCCATAAGCAGTAGCCTATAGTAGTATAGTATAGTATAGTAGTATATAGTATATGTCAATGGTCTAATTACAGTAAGCGCACGCTTTAGGACATAATAACACCATGGGGATATTCACTGCGTAACTGCGCGGCAGCCCTTTGATGTGTTTCAAATGGAATAGCGTTTATCGTATATTGAATCCAAACTAGTTCATCCTTGTTGTTTTTTCCACTTGCCCAGAATTGCCTTGCAATGGATGGATTATTTTCACTGTCACAGCATTAGCGTTAATCCTAATAAAAATTTGAAATAAAAAAAATAGCATTGTGCTTTAGGAAACTATTGGCCTGCTGGTCATGTATCAAGTCTGCCTTTCTTATCTCTAATTCCCCATGCCCTATGTCTCAGTGAAAGCACCCTGCGCTCAGCGTGTTGGAAGCTGCGTCTCCATCACAGACGTGACGCTGTGGCTTTTAAGGGGGATGGACATGATCACAACGCTTTGGGCATAAACACGCCTATATGGAGGTTTGCACCGAAATGACGCCAAGCGCAGCGGGCCGACACGTCCACAATTAGGGCTTTGTGCGGCGCTATTCGGGTGCAAAACGGGCACTAACGCAAAATGACCGCCGTTGCGATGATAGGGCCCATTATGTGAATATTTACAGAATCAGAATTAAGTCCTTGCATATATAGGAAAAACATATTTGAAAGGTGAAATTAAGTGGTGTTCCCCTTTAAATGATAGCGTTGTCTCTTTATTTATTTATTTATTTGTTTGTTTGTTTGTTTATTTATTTGTTTAATAATTATGTATTTATTTTGCAAATCTCCAATGGCGCAGTGACTTTCTATTTAACCCAACTTTGGTTCCATCCATTGGCTCAGCAGAAATGTTGAATGAAAAATGTATTTACCTCACAGCTGCCATTGCCTCCAAAATGCATGTAAAACGTGCTTCAGAGACCTAATTGTTCATCTGTGCGAGTTATCTATCATTGTGACAATCATGCTATCGTCTGCAAAATAATTGCTTGGGCATCGTTTCGGTAAACAGCATTTGGACATGCCCCAAAGACGTTCCACAAAAATGCTGATCTGAGGTCAGTTTTGCTGTTCCTGCTTGTAGAGAGATGAGTGCTAAGCCCAAACCCAAGTCAGTAACTGCTGGGCACTCCACTTCCTTGTAAACAAACTCTAATCTCCCATAGAGACACTGCATGAAATAGGCTACGCCCATCATGGGGGAAAAGCTCCGTTCATTTCCACATACCAGCATCATTTTCCTTGAATTAAACATAGCTAAAAGCTGTTGTGTGGTGGAGTTGTGCAGACAACAAATGTAAAAAATCACCAGTTAAAGTGTTTTTGTACTCCCGAGGAAAACAAGGAAGCCATTGAGAATTGGCGAGAAGAAAAATGTGGATGTTGCTGTCAAGGAAGTAAGTTGGAGTGTTCATCTTCCGTATATACGATCTTTTTGTGCAAGACCCGACCATGCACGTGAGCGACATAGGAGAACGCCAGGATTGGACGAGAGTTTGTGTTTTCCCCCGTTTTGGGCGTGGTTTCTGAATGATGAGGCGCTCCGCAGTGTCTCTATGATGGAATTGCCACACATACACAAACCGACGAGTCTTTATGGTGTTTCAGAGGGATTTCAAAAGCACTTTTGAACTGCAGTTAAGAAAAGCAGGGAACTGCTCTATACAATGGTATAGACACTCGTAGAATCTGCACAATGAAGCATGCTGTCATGCCAATATCATGATAAGAAGAGGGGACTTAACAATGGGTGTGGTGATCCAGAGTGGACAAAGACAGGCTCATTTGACTGTAGCCATAAGTCAGCCATAAGAGCAGCGCACAGCTCATTTCCCTCTGCTGCCACAAGGACAATGATGGCATTATCACTGAGACGAGATGAGGTACACAGGCTGCCTCTTCCTATGGGGATTTCCTGGAGATGTGGGGATCATCAGACACACACACGCACACGCGCACTCACGCACGCACGCACACACACACGCACACACACACGCGCACGCACGCACACACACACGCATGCACACACACACACACACACACACACACACAAACCATATCATATCCTATCCAGCATGATTTCACAGCCACCAAAGGTCAGCGTTTTGAGCACATGACTGCTTGACTTGTGATGCGTCTGAGTCATAAACAAATTCATATGAAGACAAAGTCAGAACCGAAGCCAAATCTGAGTTGATACCAGTAAGTTATTCTTTTTGTTCAGAGAGGCATGTGACCGGTGAAGTGAAAGTTTAGACCAGTCAATTGAGCTTGGCAGGCACACGCCATTAGGTAATACAAATAAATAAATAAATAAATACAAAGCAAATTAAAGTGCAAAACACCTCCCCTTCATGGCATGTTTCCTATAGCAGGGGTTCCCAACCTTTTTTGTGCCGCGGACCGGTAGGTAGATGGGGGGAAAAAGTCGCGGACCGGTTGTCAATTTTAATAATATTTATTTTATTTTATTTTTTATTTTTTTGGCCCGGGCTCGCGGCCCGGTACCAAATGCGTTGCGGCCCGGGTACCGGTCCGCGGCCCGGTGGTTGGTGACCACTGTCCTAGTGAGTTCCCCCATCTACCACATCAAGCTGTTTTGCAGTTGTGTGTGTATACCTTTAAGACGGCATCTTAAAGGGATACACACACAAATGCTGCATCAGGTATCAATGGGTTAAGAGCTTCCTTGGCTTCAGTGAGTTGAATACAGGGAGAGGGGGGAAAGCAGCAAAGGGACGGCAGAGGGGCCTTTGTTATATCGTCTCCGCCTGACTCACTTCGTCTTTGTTCCTGATCATAATAGTGTTACAGTTCACTTCCCTCTCTCATAGATTTGGTGGTGCTGTTGATTGTTTATACGTCTTATTCTTTCCTATTTTGTGGCTGTCATTATTGAAGAGGGCGTTAGCTAAGGAAGTGATGTCACGGGCGAGTTAGATAACATGCCCGGAAGCCGCGTTCTCACCTCTTAGAGGAGCTAGACGTTATTGTGTATTTAAAGGGGCACTCCACCGAAAAACAATGCTGATTTATTTTGCACATAATCTCACACATATCCGAAAAATGTCAACAGTTTTGCAGACATTCATTTAGTTTGACAGTTATTGAGAGTTGATTTGAGTTAAGGTGTGGACCAGTGATGTCATTCATGCACAAATGACATCACTGGTCCACACCTTAACTCAAATCAACTCTCAATAACTGTCAAACGAAATTAATGTCTGCAAAACTGTTGACATTTTTTGAACATGTGTGAGATTATGTCAAAAATAATTTGGCATTGAAAATCGGCGGAGTGTTCTTTTAAGTTGCGTCTAAAATTAAAGCGACAGTGTATCCGAACGCTATCCATCCCCACCAGCCTGAGCTGTCCAATTCCAAAGGAGGCCAACATGACACCTGGGTCCGATTGTGCCAGTTACCTGAGGTGAGCTACACCCTTATTCTTTAATGACAGCCTTGTTGTTGCTTTTGCATTCATGTATGTTACTGGGTCCGGTGCCCCTAGACCCGAGCTTACTAGAGCCAGTCTACTGAACCTGCATGTAACAATAGCTATACCTGGATCCATCAAGGCTTTTCCCAATCCCTACAGCATGTAGGCTATGGGACGCTGTGGAAATCAATAGGCTCAAGTGCTAAATTGTTTGCTGGCCATTGATCGTTCAGAATCTACATTTCTGTAATTCAATCCGCCTAAAAACAACCAATTATTGTTTCCCCAACAGCAAATCCCTGGGTTTGAGTCCGCCGTGCCTTGATGACTTGATTCCAAACAGAGGGATCTAATGTTGATGCCTGACTTGTTTTCCTTGACTGACCTTCACAGGTAAGAGAGAGAAAGAGACAGAAGGGGGGGACTATATATAAGCATGCTGTTTGTCTATGTGTGAGTGCTTTGAATGGAGTGGAAAATTAACTGAACACAGGTGAGACCCCACGTGAACCGGTGTGGCTCGCCATCACCACATGTCTGTGGCCCGCTGGCAAACCATGTTCTTTGAGTCCCTCATTTCTGAGATCCGTCCATAGACATGCAGTAATGTTATAGCTGTCCATAGACATAAGACACTTCTTAACATGCAGTGGAATCTGTATTATAACCCGTTCCTAGTCGGTTGGCCTGCATGTTAAACAACAATTAGCCGGCCTACGCGCACTCCCGCGAGTCCGTATCTTATTCATCTCGATCGCTGGTGTAGGATCCGGATTAGCGCAAAAGCAGCTGCTGTTTAACTCTGGCAGCTCATGATCCTGATCATGTAGGCTAGCTGTTATGTGGGCGGGTGGTGGTGGCACTACACGTTCACGTAGTTTATTAATTAATGAATCGTTCGGGCAATCGCTTATATCAACGAATTAAACGAGCAAACTCACGGTTTCCTCAAGTGCTGCAAAAATGGCTTGAATTGTTTGGTAGAGGGATCCCAACGCACTTCAGCTATGCAGGCAGGCAGGTCCGGTGCATCAGGAGGGACGTTTACTGCTGCGCTGCTTGCTTCCATGTCAGAAAAAGCCTAACTTGTGGGGAGAAATACATTGAAAACTAGTCAGATATGACTTGAATGCCACTTGTAAAATAAATCACCCACAGTGATTGACGATAGTCCGACCACTATTTTGACTGGGCGGCTTTATGTAGCCTAACAAAGGCGGAAGCGCTCATTTTTGGCACATTGCCACCCCTCATGCTCGGAATGGACTCTGTTAAAACGGCATGTTTTTGAATGGAGTTTGGTTACACTCACACGACACGACAACTATTTGCCTTGTAGGGAATAACGTGCATGCTCCCGCACCCCCTCCCCCCGCCCACTGGCAGAGAGAATACTGACCATTTCCAGCTGTTTCTAAACAAAGACCCCTCATGTTTAAAAAGATAAAACCGGAAAATATCCTGCTCTGGCTAGCCAGAGATGATCCAGACTTCATGTTTAAAAGCCACTATACAGTAAGCAATGGCGAAATTTCCATAGGGACAGGGGGGACATGTCCCCCTCTCTTTTCAAAATCCAGATTTTGTCCCCGCCCCCACACACACACACACACACTTTTAAATCACAAAAATCACAGACGTGGGCCAACATGGCTGTTTTTCAGAGGCTGCAGCGGGCTCATTGGAGTGAAGCTAAGTTAAGTTAAGTGAAGCTACTGGTATCATATGAAACTAGAAGAACTAAGGCATCCGTTGGTACTAACTATGTCATGCTAGGTTGTCGGCAAGGGGGCTAAAAATAATGTTCCAAAGTTCGTCTAAATTTTGGCGAGGGCAAAATTGGCATGGCCATTTTTGAAGGGGTTCCTACTGTAGGACACCTATAGGGCATTCAGGATGTATGGTTTATTGGGAGGTATAGGTTAGGTATATTGACAATAAGGGGGTTTCTGAGCAATTTCCAGAACAGAAGTGCTCGCCACCCAATCGCCGAAAAATGCAATTCTTTTATACCAAATCACAACATGAAATTTTCTATGGTGTTCCTCAAGGTCTTGGTGTCTTCATGTATTTTGGAGCCAGCACAAATTATTGACAAAAATCTCCAAATAAATATACAGTATTTACCTAATGAGAAAATGAGCAAATATGATGGTTAAAACTGAATAATGACATCACAGCCTAATGGTAATGTTATGTTCAAACGGTCAAAAAATGGACACCCCCCCCCCCCCCCCCAAAAGGGTGAAATGGCATTTTTGTAAATGAACGCCTCCTGACCCGAATAAATACCTTTGATGGTGGATACTGGCAGTG
>NC_139647.1:19650490-19672990 GCF_964638095.1 Poromitra crassiceps
ACAACCCACTGGGTCCCGCCTTTCCCATGCCCCTTTCTCTCCAAAACCCCATCTACATCCAGACGCAGGTCGGTAAACATGTTCCACAGTCCTTTCATGGCACCGGAAAACATGTGAATCTCCTCCACAAGGGGCCGGCGTCCGGCCGCCACCCACGCATACACCGGACCGATATCCGCATCCTCCATCTGTCTGCGTCTCCACTCACCCCCGGTGACATGCGTGATGTGCCTGTCCTCGTCTGTCGGCTCCACCTCTTGCACTCGCTTGTCCTCCCGTCCCGCTCCCCCAGGGTGCGGCGTGTTGAGGACAGCAGGGCGAACACCATCGGCGTCGATCTCCACCTCGGCTTTCTGCAGTGCAGCCGTCGGGGCTGTGTAGCGGCTTGGTTGGGCCGTCTCCTCCGGCCTTGACCCCTCTCGCTCCCCCGGGGACACGAGTGCCGCTCCCCCGACTGTAACAGCTCTGCAGATGATGTCGCTCACTTCCCTCTGGCTGTTCAAAACGATCCCCGCTCTCCTGATGGTCTCGTCGCTGATGATGATGTCCCCCTCTACCGGCTGGTATGCAGAGCAGCTAGCCTGGGCCGGCTCAACAGTCACTCTCCTGCCCAGAACAATCGGCTCTGTACTGCTCCGCTGCTCCGCCGCTTGTTGCTCAGGCTGCTCCACTGCTCCGCTACTCCGCTGCTCCTCTGCCTGTTGCTCCGGCTGCTCCTCCGGCTGTGTGTCTCTTCCAGCGTTCGCACTCTTAGTGCAGTCTCTAGCTAAATGTTCAGGCGACTGGCAAGTCCAACAAAGCCTCACCTGTCCGCCGCCTGCCCGTCTCTCCTCTCTCGCTGTCTTCCAGTCCCCGACAGCTTCTCGACACTCTCTAGCTATGTGTCCCGATCCACCGCATGCCCAGCAGGCTCCCTGCTGTCCCCAGTACCTTTGCTCCGCATGCCCGGTCCGTCTCCCGGAACCGTCTCGGCACCACCTCGCCTCGTGGCCCGGTTCTCCACAGCTCCAACACAGTCTTTGCGGCTCCTCCGTCCGCTTCTCTCCGTGCTGCGCGACCTCTCGTAGCAGCTCCATAAGCCCCTCTGCCCAGGCTGGTGTCGCCTCCAACAGCCGTCTGATCTCCTGCATCAAGCGGGCTTCCATGCCCGCCAGCACCGAGCTGATCCCCGTCGTCAGCTCTTCTTTTCTCCCGTTCGCCGACAGGCATTCTTCTAAGCGCACCATCACACGTGGCGCTCGTAGCAGCTAGCTCACACAGCTAGCTTGCTACCGCTAGTCGCTCGAGCCTTTGATCTCCAACTTTTCTCCGCCGTTCCTCCTCACTCTCTCCCCTCTCGACCGAAATCAGGCGTTACCGCTTCACTTCTGCACCAATGTAACGTATCGGTGATACGCCAAGGAACGGAGAGTTGTAGTTGGTACAGGGTCTTTATTCACAGGCTCCTTTAGCTCCTAGCAGCTAGCTTCACACCGCTAGCTCTACACACAGCAACCGGTCTCGCTCACTCCATAGCTTGACTGCCATCCGGCCCGCGGCCGCTGGTCATATATACCCCGTTTCCCCTAGGAAAACACCCACACACAATAGTTCCTAGCTGCAGTTGAGACACTTCTATTGCACATCACATTACAGGTAATACCTGGATTACCTGGACCGCTACAATACAATCGGAAACTTCTGATTGTATTTACACTTCCTGTGACTCATAAACCTAGTCTGACTCATAATGTGAGTCAAACTAGGTTTGACCAGGTGAGTCAGACTAGTTTGAGCAGGTAAAACAGCCAGCGTTTTGAACAGGAAGTCATGATACAATGGGTTTATTGTTTATTGTTTATTTAGATCCCCATTAGTTGCCACACATGGAAGCAGCTATTCTTCCTGGGGTCCACAACATAAAAGTAAAAAAAAAAAAAAAAATTACATAGATTTGATGGATACAATTATTCAAATACAGTTTGTATACGGCACATTAAAATTTAAGGTTTTAATTGAATTTAAGCATTACCTAATTTTTGTCATGATTTAAGGCTTATTAAATCATGAAAAAAATTAGGTAATGCTATGTAAGCTTTCTTAAAATATAACCACAACCCAACTATGGTTGCTTTTGATTAAAACAGTTTACAGATAAACATAAAAGAAAATAAAAAATTAAGGAACACCAACACCAAATTTTAGGGGGGAAAACACGAGCCACTCGCCGTTGACTTCAATGTGAAATAGCAGTACAAAAAAATCGATAGAAAAAGAACAGAATTAAGTTTGTTTATGAATGACCCAAAGACACCATGACATGACAATAATATTTCAACTCGGCCGGCCATAGAATGCGTAAGATACATCGACAATAGTACTTGTCGTAGCCCACTGATGAGTTCCCACCAGGTTACCTGCATCATCCACATTAACGGTGTCACCCCTACTCTATAAAAAAAAACACATCGCAGATCCGTTAAAAAATAAATATATATTATTATTGTTATTAGTGAAACCAACAACACAGCAACTCTTCGGCATATCTATATTAAACCGTTTTTTAAGTGTTTTCTGCTGCTTGTACAGCCGCTTGATGCTTGATATGCGGCACTGTTCTGGTCTATACCAGGCTGCTCTTTGTCATGGTGAACCAGCCTCAGATGCTTCTGGTCTAGACCAGGCTGCTCTTCGTCATGGTGAACCAGCCTCAGATGCATTTTGAGATTGTGAGAAAGTGGGGAGAAAGAGAACGCTCTTTACTAGTATCTTCTTCACCCACTCCATCTCATTCCATAGGACACCCACGTTTCATTCTGGAATAATATCGTGACGATATGAAGATATTTTGATATCGTGGCACACATTTCTGCTGTCTGAATAACAAGCAAATTTAACTTAAACACTCGTAAAATGAGGTATGGTAGGAATATGAATTGAATATTTCTGTTTTGTTTGACATCACACCTTACCATTCAGTTCAATAACAACATTAATCTGATTATTTAAGGTGATTTTGCATACATGAACCATATCGTGATATCGATATCGTATCGATGTCGAGAAAACTCTTATGATTATCATGATATTGGTTCCAAACCAGGGACAGGGGTCGCAAATTAGCCTCGGGTAGAAACCTGTATGCATGACATCTGTTTTGTAGGTCATATGAAATCATGTTCAATGCATTTATCCCTGTTCAATAAACGAATAAATAAAAAACATAAAAAACATATCGCTCAGCACTAGAATTGAGAATTTTTTATTGATACCAAAATGCGATCATCGATTCTGCTTATTGGTCCGATTCTTTATCGATTCCCTTGATTCCGGGGAAATTTTCTGTGCGGGGAAAGAAGTAGGCCAACACAGGTTTCGTTATTGCTTGAGTCTGAACACAGTGTATGTCTGCCTAATAACATTTTAACATGTTAAAATAAATGATATAACATGTTTTAGCATATTGCTGGTGTTTCCACCCTCAAAATGATAATTTTACAGACGTCACAGGTAGCATCTGTTGTCATCTTTCTTTGTAAACTTTGGACTGTTTCTCCCTCTCTGCCGTGATGGCTCCTTGCAAGTTTCCAGCAGCGTCGATGCAGAGTTTGACATCATGACGCACACGTTTTTCTCAATGCGCACGCATGTGCAACTGTCAGACAAACATGCAACTTTGATGAAAGGAATTGATAACCTCTCAGGAATACGGTTCTGAGTAATACCTCCATTCCCCTCCTTACCTACGATGTTTGAATCTGACTGGGGAATTTTTCCCCACTTTGGCTGGCAAACAATACTGAGAAATAACAAAAAAAGGAGGCGGGGCAACTCTTGAAAAAATATTGAATGTGTTTACAGTTGGACAAGGAACAAAGACAAGTTAGACAAAGATATAAGACAGTAAAAAAGTACACTGAGCTGCTAATTCTTTCTTTCTTTCTTTCTTTCTTTCTTTCTTTCTTTCTTTCTTTCTTTCTTTCTTTCTTTCTTTCTTGGGATGTTTGGGTAGAGTAAGGCCTTATATGTGACCTGTATGAAGGTTAGGAACCTTAGGGCTTTGCAGGATGCCCGCGAGCAGCAGTGGCAAGGGGGGGTATTGCAGGATGAGGGTAGCATAGGTGCCGGAAGTGGGGGGGGACAAGGGGACAATTTGTGGGGAGAGGAGAATCTCTGTTTATTCAACAAACAACAGCGCTCCTAGGGGAGAAACTGCTACTGATATGATGGCTTCTGACCATGTGTGTAACACTTATACATTTTTTACATCAAAAGTCCCACTAGTAGTACATGTGTTTTTGTTATCCAGGAAAGGAGCAGGGGGTAGCAGCAGCATCGCCTTTTAAACTTTTATATCGCACTCTCAACCTGCGTTTCGCCAAAATGAAAACCTCCGGATAAAAATGTCAAACTAATGTCATTTAAACAAGTAAATAGTCTCACTGATGCACGTTGGAGGAGAAAAAGGTGTTTCAACAAATGAAGCAGCGAACATTGTATGAAAATACTCGTTTTGATGTTAAGATTACATAATAGTGAAGCTGTAAAGCATTACTCAAAATGTGAACGTTACGAGAGATTTATTTTGAAAGAGCTAAAGCGGACGACCTACTTACATTCTGGCTCACTTGATGCATATACCTGGGGCTGGGCTCGTGAGCTTTGTGGGGTGCATTTACTTACTTTCTTAGGAAGAAGGCATGCTGCGAAATATGCAAATGTGTTTGTCCAATGCGGTCCAATGGCATTGCTCTCTGTCAGAACTTGTCCTGACGTTGGTTTAGTAGCTAAAGTAAACAGATAAGTTAACAGCAGACATCAGGTTTAGCAAGCACAGATTGCGGTGCTCAAAGAGGGAGCGAAAAAGAGTATACTGCAAGGGCACGGGAAGCTGGGTGCAGTGGGTGCTGCAGCACCTCCTGGTGGCAAGAGATGGAATTTTCAAAATTGTTGGATTTGGCTCGAGTACTGTGTTTCTGTGCATGAGTCTGTGCTGTGTAGTGGATATCTTCTCCATAGACGATCTTTGCTCAACGCAGTGGTTCTTGGGTAAAAATATGATCCACGCTCCGAGAAAGGCTGAAGTTTTGTTTACTTAGCCTCACATTGAAACTAGTGTTTACATACTAACATATTTCTCTCTCTCTCTAAAAAAAAAAAAAAAAAAAACTAAACTAAACTTTACCACTGTTCCTTCAGAAGTTGTAGCTGTCATAGACTGTGTTGCATAGTTGATTTCTCTATTGCTGACAAAAATGGGTTATTGTAAGTCGCTTTGGATAAAAGCGTCTGCCAAATGACGTAATGTAAAATGTAATGTAGCCTACATAGCTGTGTTTACTTTGTTCACGGAGTCGGAGACACGCTTTGTGAAGAGAAAGAGATACGAGATGACAAGACTGACAAAAAAAGAAAGAGAAGATGGGAGGAATAGCAGGTAGGCTATCACTGTCCCTGATTCCTGAGGGTAAATTGAGTAATGCTGCAGAGAAGAGGAGAAGATACTGAATAATGACATCACAACAGTATAATCCTAATGTTAATTTAAAATTAAATATTCCTCTAAATATGGCTAAAAGTCCAAAAAACATCCAATTTTCTTCGGCCGAGAGTCCCTTCCTTACAGCACCCCCTACTTAAAAGTAGTTCCAGCACGGCTGGACTACTGTTAAACTGACAACATTGGATTTGGTTTTGGTTGGCTTTGATAGCTTATTAGCTCGAATGCTAAGTTAGCAATGTTGACGTTCAAATGGATGTTCATTGGTCACTTTTCCAATGGGCAAGGCTCTAGCATGGACTTCTAATGGGCGAGTAAAGCCCAATTTATGCTTCGTCTGCCGACACTTTTGAAACGGTCGCAGACAGAAATGAGGAGTTGAGTCGACACTTTCAAGTGTCTGCGAGCAGCGTCTGCTACCTGGTGAAATGTCTAGTGTCGCTGACTACGTCACAAAGTGTCGCGAACGTCTGATTGGCTTCTAGAAGGCACACGCTTGACTTCCTTGTTTTAGTTTTCACTCGATTGAAATGAATGAACGTGTCTCCGCTATTTCTATCAGCCTGTCCTTGATGTATGACTTCGTGAAAATCACAAAGAACATTGTGCATTTCCCAGAGCGAGAGGAGGTGAGTTGTGTGTCGTTTATATGCGACTGCAGTCAAGTACGTTACATCTTGCCTCCGCGGTGGTTTCACTGTGCATTCCATTCCCTCTCTTGCCTTGGCTGCGTTCGGGTGTCACGTGACCGTTGAACGAGGCGAACATTCACTAAAGTATAAATACAACACCATGAGCGACACTTTCTTTTTCGTCTGCGACCATGTGCTGAGCGACACTTTCTAATAAGTATAAATTAAGCTTAAGTAGCCTACTGTAGCTTTAACTGTTGGGTTTCTCTTTGTTATGGAGTCTGATCAGTGATTTACATCTAGAGCAGTGTAGCCTACAGTATGTCACGTTGGAAAATGCGCACCAGTCTGTGTGTGTCTGACTAGGGCCAGTTGTTCATTCATTCATACTGTGAGCTGCTGCCTGCGCTTTCATTGATGGCTATTTCTTGTTCTATCCTTATTATGTAAGCTGCTACCTTGTGTTGATGTGTTAGTGGCTGACTAAGCTATTTCACATGGTTGATATTTGGATAAATTACGCTGTGGTCGCCACATCCTAATTTCGGTGGTGTGTGTGTGTGTGTGTGTGTGTGTGAAATTCAATCAATAGACAATAACACTGGTGTGTATAATTTCTCTATTTTATTCTTTATATTATAAAAAAATATATACCGTAAATTCCGGACTATAAGGCGCACCGGTGTATAAGCCGCACCTTCAAAGTTGACTATTTTTTTCTTATATAAGCCGCACCGGACTATAAGCCGCGGGTGTTTTAATGGTATTTTTTTTTTTTTTTTTTTTTTTTTTTGTGTTTTAATGTTTAATTACCATTATGTAATGCTCCCATTTATTAACATTTCAACAAAACAACATAACACAACACCACCTGTGTTGTTATTTACAGTGCACACAGTGTCATACAGTGTCATACGGTGTGGTGAAAAGAGGGCAAGAGAGGAAATTAAAACAGAAGTGGATTTATAGTTAGAAAGAGTGCTAAAAAAGATTTTTTTTTTTTTTTTTTTTTTTTAATCCATAGATAAGCCACACCGTTATATAAGCCGCAGGGGCCAAAAAAGGCCAAAAAACGGGAAAAAAGGTGCGGCTTATAGTCCGGAATTTACGGTACTTATTTCTTTCTTTGTAAACGGTAAGTAGGCTACTGGAAGTTTGGGTTTCCACAGAGTTCACAATGGTTACTCTGAAGCACTAATGTTGAATTCTATTAGTGAACAGATAGGTAACATTTAACATCACATTAGCATTATATCCATTAAATCTGGCTTCAAACGGCCAAATTATTTTTGCCCGTGACCCACCCGCGCCTCTATCCTGGCCTGGATAGAGTCAAATTCCCGGCCTGAATTATGGTCTCAGTCTGCCACTGCTGTCTGTTGTAGTGTAAAACGACCTAAAGAGAGAGCAGGTGGTGAAGAGAGAGCAGGTGGTGACATGAAAGTGAGTGAGAAAAGGAGAAAATACTGAATAATGACGTCACAACAGTACAATCCTAAAATGAGATATTCCTCTAAATATGGCTAAAAAAAGATCCAAACATCCAAAAGACATAAAATTATTTTTTTGGCGCCGGGGGTCTCTTCCTGCTACTGCCCCTCCATTTCAAAACTCATTCCGGTGCCACTGGAGGGTTCGGGTTCAGGTGGAGGGTGCTCTATAAACTTCCACTGCCTAAAGGGCAGTTCAGAGTACAGTGATTAATGATCGTCTGACGAGCAACGCTGAACGTAAATTTTCGCTGGATGCTGATTTGGGGCGCTGTCACTCATAAAGAGTATAAACACTACTAGACGATAGGAGAGCGCATCGCAGAGGCGCAGTTTCATTTCACTCGCTTCATTTTCTGTCACGTTTCACTAGAGAACCCAAATGCAGAGAGAGACAACCAGGTGAGTGCCAACGTCAATGATATTTATTGTTCAAATAGCAGGGAGGCTCTGGATGGCTTGCTGGCAGGCAGGCAGGGAATCCTGAGAACAGGAAAAAAGGCGTCAGGCAGGCAGGCAGGCAGACAAGCAAAAAGGCAACGGACGGCTAATAGTTCAACCTAAAGACTGGCTGCTTTACAAACCGTCTATGGCAACGTTCCAGCGAGGACTGGTAGGCAGATAAGGATTCTTATAGTGATGCAAATGGGAGGTGATGATGATTGGTGTTGACCAGCAGGTGTGAAGATTCTCATGCTCAGCAGGTGTAGAAGATTCTCCTGATTAGCAGGCATCATGGATGTGGCGTTGTGACATTAAATTTCATTTTCTCTCAAGACATCGAGGTAGAAAAACAAGAGCTATAGCAGCACTTTCTTGAGCCTTGGCGATGGTCGCAACCATCATCACAAAGATGCCATGTTATGTTCCTATAACACTCTGTGAAGGAGCGAGTTCCACACCGTGTCAATCTTTCACCAACTGTTTACGTCTGCCACACGTACTGACAACCCATTCACTCGTAAAGCAGTTGCAGTTGACGTAAAACCCCTTTTACTGTTGTGACGTAAAACCCCCCTTAACTGCCACATTCAATACATGACAGCCATATATCGCCCGTCGCTGGAAATATAAACATATATCGTTGCCGCCGACGATGGAATATGCTCCTTGTCGATCGCAAACCACCATAAATCGCTGTACTATAAACTCAGGGGACTTCAAGATTCAAGATTCAAGATTTTTATTGTCACTCCGTAGTACAAGTATCACGTGTGAAATTCTTGTGCTGTGGACTCCGTTTACAACATAGTACAAATATAACAGGGCATATGAGTGCAAAAACAACAAGAGACACAACAAGCAATAAGGCAGTAGAGTGATAAGACAAGTCAGAGACAGTGGCATATTCACTGCACATAGGTGCACATGGCATGTGCATACTTTAGACATACTTAAACATAGTTGACGTCCTGTTTGCACAGGTGCAAATAGCATACCTAATTAAACATACAATTAAAAACATTAGACATACGACTTGCAGTGGATGGTAGCCTACATGTAATTCACGCTGCCCTGCAACGGTTTCCTAGCAAGACTTGATCCGGGGGAGGGAGATGGTTGTCCTTTCTGTGGGTTGCCTGAACCTGTCATTCATGTGTTTATGCCATGTGTTCTGTGTGTGGTAAGATGGGGCAGCCTTTCAGTGTGGAGAATTTTGTTCTTGGGGCCTGTGTATTCTCTGCGTAAAAATAGTGGTAAGCGTGTTGCTGAACTTTGTGTTTGGGCAGGCCATGCTGGCAATATGGCTGACCCACAGGACTCAGGATAAGGTGGAATACATGTCCCATTCCCTAAAGAATCATGCTGTAACCACGGGCGCCGGAAGCAGGGGGACATGGGGACATTTTGTCCCCCTTAAAATTTGGTCCCCCTAAAAAAAAATCAAAATCAAAATCAAAATCTGAGGGGGCAACTGCCCCTGACGCTGAGAGCCCACTTTACACTGTTTACACAGCCTGTGACACTTGTTAAAGCCGTGATCGTTGTGGGATTATTATACCTGAGAGACAGACAGACCCGGACTCTGTACTGCACTCACTAACGCACTTTAGGATGGCTTGAATGTGTTGTCATTGGCTGCTGCTATAATCGTATACGGTTATTGTTATTTTATTTTTGTGTTGAGATTACAAGTTTTGCACTGTGTTTTGAAGTGATAATAATAATAATAATAATAATAATAATAATAATAATAAGTTCAGTGTTTCTGCCTGTGTTGCTGTCTGTTGTAGTGTAATTGTAAAATGACCTAAAGGGAGAGCAGGTCACCAAGTGAGTGAGAAAAGGAGAAAATACTGAATAATGACATCACTACAGTATAATCCTAATCTTAAAGGTCCCAATTCGTGCAGCTGTAACCTCTTAAAAACGTGTGTCTCTGGTCCATAAAACATGATTCTGGATTAATCTGTCGAAAATATAGCAAACCCGTTTGTTGTGACGGAGTTCTCACTTCCTCATCTGGTCGCTTCCCAAGAACGGCCTGTTTCTATAATATATTCAGAACTAACAGTTCCCATTGGCCGCTGAGGGAGAGCCCGCCCCAGGCTCCCAGCGGCCAATCAGATTAGCGTCTGTGGACCAGCATGCTAGGTTGCAAGTTATCGTTAACTAAACGGTACTACGCTAAAGAGGACATCTCAAAATGCCTAGACTTACCGAATGCACCTCTGCAGTTGCTGGATCACGTACAGTTGGCGTCGCTCCAGCTAGAAGTGTTAATTTTGTGGCTATAGACTAAATGGTGCAGGTAGCTTGTGTGAGAGAGACCCGCGCAGTATGCAGGAGGAAGCTAGTGACGTCCTGATTCCCCCAGATTCCCCTCTGGGCAAACGAAGCGTTTGGGGGTGTGGCTTGGAGGAGACTGCAGAGGGACGCTGGATAGGGACAAATCCAACTGTGGCAGTTCTGAGCGTGTGACCACTCATTACAGGGAGGGCTGACAGCAGTATATATGCATTTACAAGTAAAAACAGCTTTTGCACGGAATGGGACCTTTAATTTAAAATGAGATATTCCTCTAAATATGGCTAAAAATCATCCAAACGTCCGAAAAAACGTCAATTTTCGTCAAAAAAAAGACAAAAAAGTCCCCCTAATTGCAAACTCGTTCCGGCGCCACTGGCTGTAACTTTTACAAAGGTTTGGTGTTTTGGCAGTGCATCATGCTCAGTCGGGGCAGAGGGTTTGAATGTACGCATCTGAACTGTATTTTTGTGGGTTGATGGTGATGTTGGGGTGTGTATGTGTCTGCGTGCGTGCGTGCGTGCGTGCGCGTGTGCTATTTATTGTTGGGAGGTAGGGCGGTTGGGTTTTTATGAACTTGTGAGTTGTGTGTTGTGTAATTGTGGCTTTTAAAGTGAGCTGATTCATTAAAGAACATCAAACGTCTTTCTTTCTTTCTTTCTCCGTTTGCTCCGTTGTGAGCACGTCTCCCCTCCCCCTCTCACAACATGCCACATGCTTCCTGTATACACTTGAGACAACTGGAGGAGGAGAGCAGAGGACTACTTGGTTCAGAGGTCTCTCACAATCCCTTCTTGTGCACCAAGTAGCCATTCAGACACCATCAGGTCTCCACTTATCCATTGATTTTCATGCTGGATCTCAATCTTATTCTCTAGATACAAATGTGCTCCATGTTTTTTCAATTAACTTGTCATTTTTATTCTTTTATTAAATGAAAAAAAAAACAATAAAAACCTTAACACAGATAGTGACTAGGTGAGGTAAGATTGTCAAATGATGCAAATTATGATTTTAGTTGAAGGCGTCCAAACAGTTCAAGCTGAAACAGTTCAAGCTGAAACAATTAAGCCCAACTGATGCCACTCTGGTTGATTGGGAGTCAGTTACATGCTTACATCAGCACACCCTGCCCGTCAAAAACAAGGGAGTTTCTGTCTGAAATTAGGAATATAACAAACCGAATCGAAACGAAAACATCTTCAACATTTCATATTGTCAAGCTGCAAACAAAAACGGAATGTTTTAATGTGTGTGTGATATTTGAGTTTCAGTTGCTTTTGCAACTGACTTCAATTCAGCATTTAAATCTTGCACATCATAGGCAGGAGTTTTTTTGTAAATATAAATCAATCCATGCAATGTATTCTCTTCAACTGCTAACGGCGGCAAAAGTATTATGGATTACTTAGAAACTCAGCACTTGGTTTCTAATGCATTTTTCACGGAGTATGGGTTGTCGGTAGATTTTTCTCTCTCACACGTCACTCCATATCGATTCATATCAGCATGTATTCGCAAAGCTCTTCAGTAGTGGATTTCACCTAATTGGTTATTACACTTTAATGATCATTTACCTTGGGTATAATACTCCGACGTTAATGTGACCTCTTTAGGCGGAGGTGTAAAACGGAGTCCAACACACATGTGGTGACCTTTGAACCTGTGCTGATGTTTGCCTGGGCGGCCGGCCTGTGTAACGCTAGCCCAGCGCTGGCTGGGGCCATGCGGGTGTGTAACTCAATCACGTCCGCTGTGATTGGCAACACTGATGAATGTCCGCTTTGTTTGCGCTAGAACATCCATCCCCCCGTCAGGTCGGACGCCACCCAGACCAAATCTAATTAAAAAAAGCCCGCCAGCACCCCCACCCACCCATGATGCCACCGACCCATCAGCGCCGAGGGAGACGATCGGTCCCTGTGTGTACACCGTGGCTCGGTACAAACATGGATGCTCTTTTGTTTACCATAACTCACACAGACACGGGGGATCGGCCCGCCCACATGTGCCACCCACTTCTCAGACATCCTGTAGGCATGGAGCCACACCTCGCTCGGCCTGTCTGGTCTGATTTGTTCATAGGTCACCACAGCACTTTGGTTTAGGAGTGCCTTGGATCGCAGCAGCTCCACTGCTCATTGACTCTCCACTGTGCCATTGTGGCAGGATCATCTTTAAAGGTATACTAATCAATGCCAGAGTGAAGGAGCGAGAGGAGTGGACGCTCCTTCTTGTGTCCAAGCTCCTTTTGGAGACATCTCAAAGTGTCCTCATTGGTTGACACAGACTAACCTGGCATGTACAGTGTGGACACTTACAACTCATCCATGTTATAGTCTTTATTTGTAATCTGGCATTTTGTGAGTTAGTGCATTGTGTTGGGGGTGGGGCCTGGGGAGGTGGGAGATGGTGGTAGTGTCTATGTGTTCTATTTTTGATTAAAAAAAATCTATCTATCTATATTATCTATAAAAGGGACCTATACTAGGGCTCTGTTTGTCTGTCTGTCTGTCCCACTGATGACATCATCAGTGATGTCATAAATTCACACACACACACACACACGCACGCACGCACACACACACACTAATGATGTCAGGGTGGGCGGAGCTAACACAATACACTCACTCTGTAGGTTACTGTAGGTTCACAGGGTGGGCGGAGCTAACACAGTAGACTCACTGTAGGTTACTGTAGGTTCACAGGGTGGGCGGAGCTAACACAATAGACTCACTCTGTAGGTTACTGTAGGTTCACAGGGTGGGCGGAGCTAACACAGTAGACTCACTCTGTAGGTTACTGTAGGTTCACAGGGTGGGCGGAGCTAACACAATAGACTCACTCTGTAGGTTACTGTAGGTTCACAGGGTGGGCGGAGCTAACACAGTAGACTCACTCTGTAGGTTACTGTAGGTTCACAGGGTGGGCGGAGCTAACACAATAGACTCACTCTGTAGGTTACTGTAGGTTCACAGGGTGGGTGGAGCTAACACAATAGACTCACTCTGTAGGTTACTGTAGGTTCACAGGGTGGGCGGAGCTAACACAATAGACTCACTCTGTAGGTTACTGTAGGTTCACAGGGTGGGCGGAGCTAACACAATAGACTCACTCTGTAGGTTACTGTAGGTTCACAGGGTGGGCGGAGCTAACACAATAGACTCACTCTGTAGGTTACTGTAGGTTCACAGGGTGGGCGGAGCTAACACAATAGACTCACTCTGTAGGTTACTGTAGGTTCACAGGGTGGGCAGAGCTAACACAATAGACTCACTCTGTAGGTTACTGTAGGTTCACAGGGTGGGTGGAGCTAACACAGTACTCACTCTGTAGGTTACTGTAGGTTCACAGGGTGGGCGGAGCTAACACAACAGACTCACTCTGTAGGTTACTAGGTTCACAGGGTGGGCGGAGCTAACACAACAGACTCACTCTGTAGGTTACTGTAGGTTCACAGGGTGGGTGGAGCTAACACAACAGACTCACTCTGTAGGTTACTGTAGGTTCACAGGGTGGGCGGAGCTAACACAACAGACTCACTCTGTAGGTTACTGTATATTCCTGACTCTTGTGTTAAGTAGGATAACAAGCTACTTTTTTCCGGTCTCTGCTAGCATTACGGTTGGTTACTATGGCCGAACAAACTGAGTAATGTCACATAATAACAGTTTGGATCTCACCTGCAATTCCCACTCATCGCCAATAGGTGTCACCCAAGAGAACAAAACTGAAATCTTCCGTATAGACCAAATCAGCGGGATGTTTACATTTACTTCCGGGTACCCCTGAGGTCCACACATTATAATGGCGGTGGACGGCACAAACTGACGTGTTGAAGACAAAAACAGACAAAGAAGACAAAAATGGTTCGTCCGTGTTGTGTTGTTGTTTAATATCATTCATAACAACACTTTCACTAACGTTAGTGGAGACCAGACTAGCTAATTTACCTGTTGGACCAGACTAGAGTAGACTTGAAGCTAAATTAAATTGACGTGGCGTCAGTAGCTCTGTCTGTACCAGGCTCTTTCTCGCCGAGAAGAGCCTGGTGACGCGAGGTTACTCTGTCTGTAACATAAAAAAACAGCGAGTTTGACAGACAAACAAACGTTATTAGCTAGCTAACACTACATAAAACAAACACAGAAGAAAGGCTAGATACGTCGGACAAGCATGTTTACCAACCGTTTAACCATTTAAATTGAAAGTAGTCGGCCGAAAACAACGAGAGGGTTTGACAGCATTTATTTGACAACACGCACATTTAAACCTGCCGCCTTCCCCAAGTGGTACCCGGAAGTAAATTTGTTTACATGGTGACGTCACGGTGATTTGGTCTATTATCACTTTAAGTAAAAAAAGAAAGAACAGTAGGCTACACATTCCACTGCATAAAACTGAGCATCAACTGCAAATCAAATTCTTTGTTTTCCTAAATCCAAGTGAGGTAACATGACAAAATGTTTGTTGCGGTCACACTGAATGAAATTGAAGGATTATTATAAGTGGATATCACTGTCTTCCTTAAATATCCTCGTAGTAAATGGACCAATCATCAGATGCCGTCAGCAGACAAACATCCAAGTAAATTGTGTTATGTCAACAAAGCTTGCCAAGGTATTTATTGGGGGGAGGGGCTTTAAAATTAAATTAGTTCTTAACACATTGAGTGCCAGCCATTTTTTCAATCCTGTAGGTAAGTTGTGCCAGTTTTTTTTTTGAGGATTCTGGCTCATTTTACAAGAGCCGAGGATTATTGTCTGTTAAGAATTCGTGAACACCAATCATCTAAAAATAACTAATAGAATGTGTGCTTTCTCTGTCTAAAAGAGTTAGTTTGCAGAGTTAGTAGTTATGTAGATATTAGCCGTTGAGTACAGCATGGTTTCAGAGATTTTTAGAGAGTTTGGAGATAAATGGATTTTTAGAACCACCTCACGTGCCTGTGATTATGGGTGCCCTTGTCTCCCACTCTGTGCGCTCTCTCTCTCTCTCTCTCTCTCTCTCTCTCTCTCTCTCTCTCTCCTCTCTCTCTCTCTCCTCTCTCTCTCTCTCTCTCTCTCTCTCCTCTCTCTCTCTCTCTCTCTCTCCTCTCTCTCTCTCTCTCTCCTCTCTCTGCTGAGAGAGAGAGAGTGTGTGTGTGTCTCCAAACTCCTCCCCTCCGTCTGTGCTGCGCAGTGCTCTGCTGCTGGGAGTTTGAGCAGCGACTCTCCCTGGCAGCGAGTGTGGATAGGTCTCACTGTCTCTTGGGTTTGAGAGCCCCCGATGAACCCCCGTGCGACTCTAGGCTTTATGCTGCTCACCCAGTCCATTTCTGGAACCCCCCACCGCAGCAGCGCGAAGCGTCCCCCCGCCTACAGTATGAGAATGAGGCTCGTTAGTTTCTGACTGTAAAATCGCCAAGGCATTTCCGCGGGAGGCGGCTGCTTTTGGTCCACGGGTCCCGTGGCTGTGGCTTTGTCTCTGTCTCTGTCTGGAGAGAACTGTCGCCACTTAGTGGTCGGTAAAATAGATTATACACATTCTCTTGCTCCAATAGTGATATAGAAGACGTAAAAGTTGTTGATTGATGTCCCACCGTCAAAAAAAAAAAATGTTTATGTAAGACGAGATATCTCGGCTCTGGCACTCAAGCGTTGGATTATGTAAGACGAGATATCTCGGCTATGGCACTCAACGTGTTAATGACTTACCTGGTTAAATAAAGGTTAAATAAATAAAAATAAATACAATTAAAGTCCATATTCTGGCATGACTCATATCCATGAAGACAGCACGAGCCACCTGGATGACAATAACAAAGTAATGTGTGTTGTTCATAAGGAGGAGCGGAGCAAAGACGTGAAAAGCTGAAGGTCAGTTCTGGATGTGCTGGGAGCTCCCCAGAGCGCAGAGGATTCTGCTGACATCCGCCGTCTTTGTTCTGCGTAATTGGCTAAAAGACTGAGCAACTATATTTACACATCCCCCTGAAGAACATTAATTACAGGCCAAGAGAGCAAGAGAGAGAGAGAGAGAGAGAGAGAGAGAGAGAGAGAGAGAGAGAGAGAGAGAGAGAGAGAGAGGCAGCATCACAGGAGAGAGAGAGAGAGAGAGAGAGAGAGAGAGAGAGAGAGAGAGAGAGAGAGAGAGAGGCAGCATCACAGCACAGTGCGCTTCCTCCACACATGTTCCCTGCTCGCCGCACGTATGAATGCTTATTAAGGATGGCAGATAATATGCTGCTCGGCGGCCACCATATTTAAAACGCGTGTATCGGAATCTGAGGGCTCAGAATTAGAGAGCACACGACGAGCACGAATGTTCACACACACACACACAGAAAAATGTGGTAGAGAAGAAACGTCTTCAACGTTCAATCTGACATGTCCGCTCTGACTTAGCATCATGGGCGACAGCGCGGTGACTTAAAGTGGGATTATGACCCAGAAGCTTGGAGGTTCACATCTCTACTATCTAGTCAGATTTGGGCAGGATGAGGGGAAGGTTGAAGGTCTAACCTGGTAAAAAACCCTCCTGATCGCGTGCCCTCACATTCTGTTTCGCTCCACAGATCAGCACCCACCCGTACAGATCAGCACCCCGCCCCCACTGATTCAGATCAGCACCCGCCCCCACTGATTCAGATCAGCACCCGCCCCCACTGATTCAGATCAGCACCCGCCCCCACTGATTCAGATCAGCACCCGCCCCCACTGATTCAGATCAGCACCCGCCCACACTGATTCAGATCAGCACCCGCCCCCACTGATTCAGATCAGCACCCGCCCCCACTGATTCAGATCAGCACCCGCCCACACTGATTCCCTGACATTTGAACGTAACCGGGCCAATCAGGGACTGCGCCATAGTTCACAATCTTTTGAAATTTGGTGATGCTGATTTGATGAAGGAGATGCCTGTCAAGGCAAGTAGCTGTCCCGCCCACTGAAATCGATGCGGGCGGCTCAAAGTCCAGACTGATACGAGCGAAACAGAATGTGAGGTAATGTTATTCCATGTAACTGGCTCGTTAAGTCTCGCATTCCAGGGAATTACGTTAACGTCTGCGGGTCTTATAGGCGTAAGTGGCTCGAGCGCTCGGAGGAGAGAAAACTATCTGAAGCTTTCTTTGTTGGAGTCCAGGTATGTTTTACAAGAAAGTGCTCGTCATTGTCGACGATAACGTTATCTGACCTGGCTAACAGTGGATACGCCGCTTGCTTGCTGTGTACAAAGCTCAAAGAAAGTAGTAGGCTACGTTCTTTATTTTACCCCCTGCACTGTCCGCTCCAAAAACAACTCTCTTCTTCATGACGTTCTTTCCTATTTCGCGCCGTGACCGCCGGAAGTGTTAACACGACCCGGAAGAATTTGGCCCACCCGCGCGTCTGAACATCTGGGGCCGGTTGCACCAACTGGTCTTACACTGGTCTTAAGCTAAGTTGGTCGTAACTTTACGACCTAACAGCTACGCCGGTTGCACCAAGACGGCTTAAGCCTTCTTTTCACTACGACCAGGCGTAACTCCTACGCCTGGTCAGGAGGAGGCGTAGAGCCTGCCTGTAACAGAGATCTCCGCGGAGACCTTTTACTGACCGTCATCGTCGTAACACCGCCAGTTCGCTGTCTTTGAAAGCACGACGTTAGATTATAACTAACTAGTTGTGTGGCTTAGCCTTCCAAAATGTTGCCGTTAGTTTTTTAGAAGTTAATACATAGAATTGGGAACGTTACATTCAATTTCATTCAGACTGTCTTTCTGGCTCAATAGCCGACATTTTCCCCCCGGAGCGAGGGAGGGTGGGAGGAGGGAGGGTGTTTTACAGTAGTGGCTGAGAGAGCGTAGTGGCACAGTGCTCCAAGCAGGTCGCGAGGCACATTTTTTGCAACATCATCCAATCAGGGTGCATTCCCTGGCAATTCACATGGACGCGCATTGCTACGACCGGCATAGTTAAGACCAGACGTAAGCCGTGTTGGTGCAACAGGCGTAAGTCCATGGTCTTAACTAAGACCGACGTAGGAGTTTAGACCAGGCATAGTTAAGACCAGTTGGTGCAACCGGCCCCAGGTGAATAGGCATCCAGGAATAGAACGAAGGAGGGGAGCACCTTTTCCCAAGCTTTGTCTGGGGGGGAGGCCCACAGTCTCAGATTTTGAAAAACCCCTGACATAGATCATGGCCATGTAAGATGAACTTAGCCAGACACACGTCATACTGTTATAATTGCTGCACTCGAGCTGGGCAACATGGTTGGTTTGGCCGACAGCGACGCAGCCGACACCTTTTCCTGCTGTTCACATTTTGTATCCGGATTTCTGTTGGACAAAACAGAGTTTTGCAGCGGTGTCCTGTATGTGACTCTGCTCTCTCCCACCCTCTGCTCTGTGTGTGTGTGTGTGTGTGTGTGTGTGTGTGTGTGTGTGTGTGTGTGTGTGTGTGTGTGTGTGTGTGTGTGTGTGTGTCTGTGTGTGTCTGTGTATGTGACTCTGCTCTCTCCCACCCTCTGCTCTGAATCGGCCATGTTGCTGTGGAAGGAATTGCAGCGTTTCCACTACTAGGGGACGTATTGTGTCGGGGGGACGTATTGTGTCGGGGACCTTGTTAATCGCTTCCTGTTATTGTATTGTCACAGGAAGTGGATGGGCACCGTTACAGCTGAGCTGAGGTTCAATGGCAGACTTTCAATTTCCCCTTTGCGTGCGTGTGTGTGTGTGTGTGTGTGTGTGTGTGTGTGTGTGTGTGTGTGTCTGTGTGTCTGTGTGTGTCTGTGTGTGTGCTCGTGTGCATTTGCTGAAACGGAAAGGTGCCGATTACCCAACGGATACAGGGTGGAGTGGTTCTGTTGAGGAAAAAACAAATAAACCCAAACCAAAAGCAAACAAACAAACGTGTGACCGATGCCGTTTTAAAACAATAATTATATTTTTTGTGATTTCAATTTGGGAGCTCTCCGACCACACAGCCGAAAGGGAGAGTTGAACTAATGAAATACGCTCTCACACCTCACAGCCCACGGCAGCTTTATTCATTATCAGTTCACTTTACATTTGTATCCACCTTATTTTTCAATGCCCCACTGTAAAAACAATAATTGTGGGTACAAGGTCCGGTTTAACGTGACTTATTGTTGCAGCTTGCCATTTCCTTTGTTATACTCTGGCTGCAGACCCGAAT
Organism: Poromitra crassiceps; assembly: GCF_964638095.1. Classification (NCBI taxonomy): domain Eukaryota; kingdom Metazoa; phylum Chordata; class Actinopteri; order Beryciformes; family Melamphaidae; genus Poromitra; species Poromitra crassiceps. Next base: position 19,670,003 of record NC_139647.1, read on the forward strand.
TATAAACCGGAAACTGGAGTACGTTATAAGAGTTATAAATATAGTCACGTTATAAACAACTAACCAACGCTGGGGGTCCGTATGGAAACAGTGTTACTTGAAATGGTTAAAAGTTAAATCAATTTGGTCATTCAGTGGCATTTTACTGCCATGTAAAGTAACTATTAGTAACTACTAGCCGCTAGCATTAGCCACAGTAGCCGACTACCCTCAATGCATTATGTTATCCCAGCACCCGAACGACACGGCTGTAGAGCAGAATGGCTCTGCTTTAAAGGTCCCATTCCGTGCAAAAGCTGTTTTTACTTGTAAATGCATATATACTGCTGTCAGCCCTCCCTGTAATGAGTGGTCACACGCTCAGAACTGCCACAGTTGGATTTGTCCCTATCCAGCGTCCCTCTGCAGTCTCCTCCAAGCCACACCCCCAAACGCTTCGTTTGCCCAGAGGGGAATCTGGGGGAATCGGGACGTCACTAGCTTCCTTCTGCATACTGCACGGGTCTCTCTCACACAAGCTACCTGCACCATTTAGTCTATAACCACAAAATTAACACTTCTAGCTGGAGCGACGCCAACTGTACGTGATCCAGCAACTGCAGAGGTGCATTCGGTAAGTCTAGGCATTTTGAGATGTCCTCTTTAGCGTAGTACCGTTTAGTTAACGATAACTCGCAACCTAGCGTGCTGGTCCACAGACGCTAATCTGATTGGCCGCTGGGAGCCTGGGGCGGGCTCTCCCTCAGCGGCCAATGGGAACTGTTAGTTCTGAATATATTATAGAAACAGGCTGTTCTTGGAAAGCGACCAGAAGAGGGAGTGAGAACTCCGTCACAACAAACGGGTTTGCTATATTTTCGACAGATTAATCCAGAATCATGTTTTATGGACCAGAGACACACGTTTTTAAGAGGTTACAGCTGCACGAATTGGGAGCTTTAAAATCCTCACAGATTTTTTTTTGTCAAGTTAAAACAGTGTAGAAATTACACCGGAAGCGGAAGAAGCACCCATCAGGCATCATGGCAGCTAGAAATAAGGTGGATAGCTCTAGAGAAAAGCCTACACAGGTTACGTTCAAAAGGCTGTCAATAAAGTCAAGTGCTGAGTGGGATGTGCAGTGAGAGCAGTTGGCCTCAGAGAGAAAAGAGAGTAGCGAGGGGGGAATAAAAAACAATCTGGATCTATCTGGAGCTATTTGTGTGTGTGACGCTGTGTTCACACCGACCTATTCAAGTTTTTCGCTGGCATTTACATACAAAGTCAATGCAAACGAGCGATTGAGCGTATTTTCGCCCGGGGGAAGAATCGCTGGGCGTCCGAGCGACAGAGACAGAGCGATAGGGAGAAAATTCACTCGTCGCCCGAGATGAAATATCCCAACTCGAGCGAAAATACACTGGCATCAGTCGCTCGCTGTTCAACGCCGATTGGCTGCCGTGTGAGAGTGAGTCAAGGATCACACTGGCTTGGAACAAACCGCTGGTTTATTGTGTGGCAACAAACCACATTGACAGCTGATTGACAGGCTGACAGCTGACATGAAGTGAAGTCTGTACTACCGGTAGAGAGCTCGCGTTAGGAGCACGCTGATAGGCTTAGCTTGTAGACAACTACGGTGGCTTGTAGTGGACAAATATCATGACATTGCGTAACATTATAGCCCCCAGATGTCCGTCAATTATTGTGCCTGTTGACGAGCGATTTAAACAGAGCGACAGAGCGATTCCAAAGGGTTGAATCGAGCGACAGAGAGAAAAATAAATATCTCCGTGTGAACACAGCTTTAGCGATATAATTGATTGGATGACTTGACATTATTGATCGGCAGCAGCCTATAAACGTGATTTGCAAAGACAATGCACGGTCAGGATCTCTTCGGGGGCCATTCTCAGTTGTTTTACGGGGAGTCAAAAAAAATCAAATCTGTAAAAGTGATTTATGGCACAACTGAGGCACTCATCCTGCACAGCGTCACTTCATGGTTCTCCTCAGGGGGGACGACTGACACAGACAGCAAGATCCCGCAGCAGGTATCCGGAATATTTGGAAATTCTTCTGGGCCTTAGGAATGTTTTCTTCTGAAGCTGAAGAAAGGGGAAACATGCAATTATGGGAACACCCAACTGTGAACACAAGAGCACAGGTGATAAATCATATTTCCATGCATCGCTGCATCTTGCCTGTTGTTTGTCAAATTGCATCATCCTACCGTAAGCAAGTCGCATGCGTACACAATGGATGAAAGGTGTTGATGCAACTGAATGTAATCGTGCATTCCTTTATAACTGGGAACTGGTAATCTTACCGGTTCAAAGTTCATGAGCTGGGACGGTGACGTCACCAGAGAGCTGGTATTTCCCATTCCAAACTCGTAGGAGCCTCAGCAGCCCCGACCTCAAAAATCCAAGATGGCTGATCCGCGCAACAACAGTAGTTATAATCGTATAAATGCTATTTAGCACTTCTGTCTTGTTTGTGTCTCATTAAATCAGCTGTACACACAGCACTGCCTAACATTTATCTGTGTGGACATGAGGCTGCAGTGTTTGTATGCGCAAAATGCCACGAAATGCCTTGTTATCAACTGTTATTGCTAACAATGGCTAGCCTGGCTAGCGAGTGGATCTGACCAGTGAACAGTGAACTTCCCAGCTCAACTTTTCTGCAAATGGAACGCTAACAAAACGGATGTGACGTCATTTAGCCTCCACATCCCAGTTCTTTTGCGATAAAGGAACGCACGATTAAACTGACCAATCAATTCCCTGCATTTTCTTTCCTTCTTTCTTTCTTTCTTTCTTTCTTCCTTTCTTTCTTTCTTTCTTTCTTTCTTTCTTTCTTCCTGTCTTTCTTTCTTCTTACCCCTCTGATTCAATTATACATTTGATGGCCGTATCTTTTGTCGCTTGACTCCAAAGAAGCGAGTTCCTTAAATCCGGGTCGGTTCTGTTCTTTGGTTTCTGTGCCTTCAAAGCGATGCCCAGA
>NC_139647.1:19675490-19680490 GCF_964638095.1 Poromitra crassiceps
AGAAAATCATAAAATGTATTTATTTCCATGTATTATTTGACCCGGGTCTTGTGCCTAACAGATAGCAAACAGATGTATCTGTAACACGAGAGACAGGGGGGGAAAAAATCAAACATATGGCCGTGATGGAGGCAATTGAAGTCTACCAGGGGTTTCTGGGTATAGAGGGATGGGTGGGACCAACTGCCAGGCCCTGACAGTGCAGATTTGGTTACTCTCCCCTCCCCCATGTGATAAGGGGTAAGAGTGGGGGTGTGCACACTACATAGGAGACACTAGTATAGATGCTATCTATGTCCTCCAGGAGGAAAAGGCATTTCCTGCACAACGAAAGTTGACGAGATGACGCCTTGGAGGAAGGAGACGTGCACTGCAGAATGTTTGTGTTCGAGACACACAAGTGACTTCCTCTATGGCATCATGTGCCGGGGTCATAGGTCATAGTGTGTGTTCGTCAGACACACTTCAACATGAGGTCATAGTGTGTGTTCGTCATACGCACTTCAACATGAGGTCATAGTGTGTGTTTGTCATAACACCGATATAGATTGTTTATGCACACATTCATAAAGAGGAGTGTCAAATTCCAACCTCAGATACTCTTACACCATTACATCAACGGTGTAAAGAGTATACATTTTTAGATTGTGATTTTTTCCCCCTACTATGAATTAAAATCCATTGTTATGTGCTGGAAATATGTCAATACATCACCTGCACACACATGCGCACACACGCGCGCGCACGTGCGCACACACACACACACACACACACACACACACACACAACCGTGTCCAGGATAGAGACAGAGAGAGGGGCATGTCGTGGCTAGTCTCCCTGGAAGAGCCTGGGGACTGAATGATCCTTTTGAGGCCTGGCTGGTGAGGGGCAGGTCCATTGTTAAGGACAGCTGGGCCTCTTGTTTGTGGCTCTCTCCCTCTGGGGGCGATGGGCACCCAATACCAGGAGATCTGGTTTCTACCACCCACTCCTCCTGCACAACCCCCCATGCATCTGCAGCAGCATTGACTGTGACTGTCCGTCTGTCTGTCCGTCTGTCTGTCTGTCTGTCTGTCTGTCTGTATGTATGACTGTCTGTCTGCCTGTCTGTGTGTCTGCCTGTCTGTCTGTCTGTCTGTCTGTCTGTCTGTCTGTCTGCCTGTCTGTCTGTCTGTATGTCTGTCTGTCTGTCTGTCTGTCTGTCTGTCTGTATGTCTGTCTGTCTGTCTGTCTGTCTGTCTGTCTGTCTGTCTGTATGTATGACTGTCTGTCTGCCTGTCTGTGTGTCTGCCTGTCTGTCTGTCTGTCTGTCTGTCTGCCTGTCTGTATGTCTGTCTGTCTGTCTGTCTGTCTGTCTGTCTGTCTGTATGTATGCCTGTCTCTCTGTCTGTCTGTCTGTCTGTCTGTCTGTCTGTCTGTCTGTCTGTCTGTCTGTCTGTATGTATGACTGTCTGTCTGTCTGTCTGCTCTATTGAGTAGAAAAGCCTTATGTTGCAACGATGTCTGGGTGTGAGAGGAAGTTACTTTTTTGGGAAGCAAATTTAGAAGCCATGATTATTATTATTTTTGTACCGGTATAGTATTATATGAAATTAAGTTGTTGCATGGGTAGCCATAAATGCATGAGATGATAATGAGGTGGATTCTGTTGAGTAATAAAAATGTATTCTTTGCCTAATGCAGCAATATCACTCCCTGGTATTATGTTCTAGCAATGAAAGTCACCTCTTGATATCGTTTGATATTAGCGCTACTCAGCTCCTTTGCAGTATCATCCGTGATCCGTGAATCAACACGCACAGCAGCTCCAAGCTCATCCTGGAGTCCAGGTCCTCTCATCACCATCATCTCCCTCCACCCCTCTCTTTTTTCCCACACTCCCCTCCTCCCTTCCCCGCCCCCAGGGAGCGCTCTGATTGGGTGAGTCGAGTCGAGCCGCCTCTCTGCGGAGCGTGCTCAGTCTGTCACTCTCCTCCTTGTGTGCAGGAGAGTGGAATGGAATAAAGCTCCCAAACTGGGCTATTAGAGGCTATTTTCAAACCCTACACGTCTGTTTCTCATGCTCCAAATATAGATCTGGCACCAACTAGGCTAATGAAACCTGTCCCCCTCCTTCTCACTGGTTTAAATCTACTTATGTCATCTCTTCATTGCATCAAGAGGAGCCGGCCGTACACCTTAAAGGAACACTCCGCCCATTTTCAACCAGCTTTGTATCATTAGAACATCAGTAGTATATCAGAAAACTGTAAACGGTTTTGAAGTCTGTCATTTAATTTGACAGTTATTGAGTGTTAAAGTGTGGACCAGTGACATCACTGGTCCACACTAACTCAAATTAATAAGTCATTAACTCAAATCAACTCTCAAACTGTAAACGGTTTTGAAGTCATTCATCTAGTTTGACAGTTATTGAGAGTTGATTTGAGTTAATGAGTTATTAATTTGAGTTAGTGTGGACCAGTGACATCACTGGTCCACACTTTAACACTCAATAACTGTCAAATTAAATGACAGACTTCAAAACCGTTTACAGTTTTCTGATATACTACTGATGTTCTAATGATACAAAGATGGTTGAAAATGGGCGGAGTGTTCCTTTAACCATCTGGGCCTGATCCTGCAGTTATCTCCCCCTGTCTGTCATGACTGTCCTGCAAACCCTGTGGCCTTTTTCCCTGTACTTCTTCTTGGAGGTCATGGTGCATCATGATGTTGCTGCTGGAACTGAGGGGAGGAGGAGGAGTGGTGCGTTTTCCATTTGGATGTCGAGTAACAAATCCAGGGAAAAACATGCCGGGGCGTGACATATAGAAGTCCCAGCCGGCATCCTGTCATTCCGCTGCAGAGTTCTGCAGCGAGGGAAGTGACAAATCCCTAAAGCCACTTTGTGTCAAAGGCAGACACAGATAGAGAGTGGTGTTCCGTGTGGACAGATGCTGCACACGCACGCAGGCCCCGTGTTCAAGAATCACTGACAGCTCGCTTCACCTGATGTGCTATGCTGCGCTCTGTTTCCCTAACAACAAAGAGTTGGGGAGGAAAGAACAGCCTCTGCATGCTGCTGTGCAGTTCAACAGGAGGCGATCATGTCAGTCAGCAACACCCCCCAAAGACATCATGGAAGGGTTTTGTTTTGTGTGACCTGCTTTTGCCCATAAAAGCACTTTGGCGATGGGAAAATATGTCAGTAAAGCCTTTCAAGTTGGGGTCATCTCGCCATTCCGAAGTGTCGGCATTCCGATCATTGACTTCTATGCTGTCGGAGAGGCGGCCCTTTTTATCTCCAAAAAATGTTTCGCCATTTCGAAAGATATTAGGTCCGCCTTACCGACATAGCATCTTGAGTTATTTAGCCTACAGGGGTGGGAGAGGTTAGGTTTAGGGTTAGGTTCTGGGGAAGGTTAGGTTTAGGCGTGGGGGGTGGGGTGGGAGAGGTTAGGTTTAGGGTCTGCAGGAGGTTAGGTTTAGGCGTGGGGGTGGGAGAGGTTAGGTTTAGGGTTAGGGTCTGCAGGAGGTTAGGTTTAGGCATGGGGGGTGGGAGAGGTTAGGTTTAGACGTGGGGGCTGGCAGAGGTTAGCTCCAGCCGGTCCCCCGGGTTAGGGTTAAGGTTAGGGTTCTTTTGCAATGGCGAGACAGATCTCCATTCCGACAATTTTGTCGGAATGCCGGTATTTCGGAGTGCCGACATTTCGGAATGCCGAGGTGTCCCCTTTCAAGTTTATGGCATGAAAGATCTCAAGACAGGCTGTCATGTCAATTACAAGGAAGAATGATCTCCAAGGGGGACAGGTACATATCATTAAAGTCGAACTGAACCCGTATCGTCACGTGCGTCGCAACCCCAGTTTCAGACTGAAAACGTAATTTGTCTGAGATGACAAGTTGAGAGGCGGGTCATAGTATCATGTCGATGGTTTGATTTGACAATTCTGTCGACTGGCTTTGGCGTTGGTCGATCGTGGCGTGTTCCACCCCCAAATCGAGTGGGATTCAGCGTGTTGTCGTGCTACGCGAGTGGGATCCGCGGAGTACCAGGCAGCCAGCTGCTTCGTGCGGAGCGAGCGGACAATCCGATGCATGGGTGCTGCCCGCCCGCCTGGAATCTCCGAGGGCAGACCCCTGACAACCACGCTCTCAAGCGCGCGCCTTTTACGCTATTTCTGTAAATACGATATCCTGGAATGCGCGTTTTAACGAGGTTATTGACATAAATAGTGAACAAAAGCGGACCTAAGACAGAGCCCTTATATGTACTTAACTAAATTAACCTAACTAACTACTAACTAATATTATGTGTGCACAATTGTCAGACTAAACTCTGGCTGACGACCCAAAAACCTACTATCTGCTACAGAAAAATGTATATTAATGTTTGTTTATTAACTGGCCCCTGGCCTCCTGTCATTGAAGTCAAGTGGGCCCCGGGCAGAGCAAGTTGAGTATCCATGCTGCCCTAGACTATAACGATGCCAAAGGAAATGGATAATTGATCAGATAAACACAATCGAGAGCCCAGGTATAACAATATGTTCATACTATGCTGAGAGGGTTCAGTTTGGAACTGAATCATCATTCAGCATCATGCTAATAATGGAACTATGGATTGTAATTAACATATGATTTAGAAGAGTGAAGCACTCTCCTCTGTCCCCTCTGCTGCTGCTTACCCACGTGGGTGCGCTCCCCTCATCGCCCTGTGTGCGTCTCTGGTGAATGGAGGTGCTGTGGGTCAGTGGAGCAGCTGGTGACTGGGAGGAAGAACTTAACCAGGCCCTCCTTTGTGGATCAGCTGTCTCTGGCCCAAGCTTTGTCATTCCAAATTGGGTCTCTTACATCCAGAGCTCAGGGAGGTTTTGACATGTAAATGGAGGGGCGAGGAGCCCCCAAAGCCCACTAGGACCCAAACACTGTTCCCTGAGATCCACTGCTGCTGGGGGGGGGAGGGAGGGACCACAGCAGGCGACACCATAGACTAAAGTGTGCCACCCAGTCTGGAA
>NC_139647.1:19698364-19718364 GCF_964638095.1 Poromitra crassiceps
CTGCAGGGCTCTGTTAACCCTCTCCCTGCAGAGCTCTGTTAACCCTCTCTCTCCCTGCAGAGCTCTGTTAACCCTCTCTCTCCCTGCAGAGCTCTGTTAACCCTCTCTCTCCCTGCAGAGCTCTGTTAACCCTCTCTCTCCCTGCAGAGCTCTGTTAACCCTCTCTCCCTGCAGGGCTCTGTTAACCCTTTCCCTCCCTGCAAGGCTGCAACTGCTAATCCAGCCCAACCCCAGGATTAACTGTCAGTAGTGTACGCTTCTGCACTCCACCGACACGTAGAATATGACGTTTTTGGAGCAAAAATACATTGCATATCATGTTTCTCGATACACGTCGTGTATATCAACAGTATACAGGCCATAGTTTGCTATTGAAATGAATGAAATACTCTGCAGGGTTTCTTATTTTCCATTTCAAAATTCCATACTTTTCCAGACTCCAATTTTTCTGTCAGACCATATTTGACATCTGAGTACACAAGGGTGTCACTTTGTGTTGAAAAGTGGTGGGGACATGTGTGTAAATGACACCTATGGCCACACCACAATTTGGAGGTTTTGGGGTTGAGCCTCAGTGAAAGCTTGGACTTTGAAGAACTTCTCTCAAGTGGAGACTGAAAAGCTCTGACAGTTATGACTTGACCTGGTGAGACTCAGTGCCTCGAGTTTGACAGCTGCACGATGACAGTTTGGAGGGGTTGAGGGTTCGAGCCTCAGTCAGTTATAGCGTTATGAAAATGGACACCCAGACGCAAGACTGAAAAGCTCTGAGAAGACCTGTCCTAACAAGTGTGACACAGCGGCTCACAGAGTCGGATTACCGCCCGGGCGTATTGAGCTCGTGGGTTCAAATTGATGTTGTCGTATCCGTGGATTGCAGAAACGTACAGCGCCGACATTGTATTCTGCCGATTGACTTTACTATCTCTCCTCTCTCTCTCTCTCTTTGCCTCCCTTTCTCTCCCCTCGAACCCCTCCCCCCCCCCACGCCCACCACCGTCCCATCACTCGCGCCGTGAAAATCCCTCCTCCGTCAATACTTCGATTCGCGCCCTCAGAATCATCGATCGCCGTTGCCTCGTTGTTCTCGCCGTCCCACAAAAATAAATAAATAAATCTATTTTTACTTTCCCCCCTTCCTTCCTCTCCTCTCCTCTCCTCACTCGCCCACCCGCCCCCTCCGCTCTCACTCGTTCCGCCCTCCTCTCATTAGCGCCGTGTGTGACACCCCTACACAGGGGCTCGGGGAGATGAATGGTCTAATCCCTGTGGATAAGGAGTGAAATATTACACACACACACACACACACACACACACACTCACGCAGAAACACACACATCTAGTCACAGACAGACATGTACACATGGCATGGTGGGTGGACACACACACACACACACACACACACACACACACACGTGCCTTGGTGCTGGTCTTGACAGCTGAGGTAAAGGAGACAGATTGATGAACGGAGCGGCCCGCTGCAAAGCCTCTCAGAATGACAACAGGATAATGAAGCTTCATTTACTGGACCTACTGTCACCACACACACACACACACACACACACACACACACACACACACACACACACACATCAACAAACGGAGTGCAGAAGGTGTGTGTGTGTGTGTGTGTGTGTGTGTCTGCGTCACAGTGATGTCAGAGCAGCCGGGCATGTCGCTCTGGTTACGCCCTAGCTAGCTGCCTCACCTGAGCAATGAGCATCACTGGACCTCTGTGTGTGTGTGTGTGTGTGTGTGTGTGTGTGTGTGTGTGTGTGTGTGTGTGTGTGTGTGTGTGTGGAGATATAGGGGGAGGGGGGGAGGGGGGAGTGTGTGCAACAGGTGTCACATTTCCAGTCCTAGTTACATTACGTAAACCGGACGGACAAACCTTTATGTTGTCACCGACACCATGCATGCACACACACACACACACACACACACACACACACACACACACACACACACACACACACACACACACACACACTTTGGAGGCACGGTGAAATTTGTCCTCCATCTTGGCTCATCCTCCATGGTTCAGGACAGACTCCACACAGAGAAGGGCCCTTTTCACAAGATAGCCCACCTGGGCACCATGCGGCACCGAACGCATGGGGAGACATTCCCCCACAGTGCCAACATCGACCCAGACGGGAATCGCACCCAGGACCTTTTTGCTGTGAGGCGACAGCGACAGCACTACCACTGCGCCACCGTGCGCCGTATCCCTGTAGGCATGCATGATTTTTTTTTTGTCGATATCCGATATGCCGATATTTAGATTTTCCAACTCTTTTGGCCGATTGATACCGATATAGCCTACAGACTGTACGCACAGATTGTTCCGCCATCTAGACAACATCAAGAAGTCTCTCCTGTAGTGGAATTAACACATTATTATTCCTACTCTTAGCATGATGGCCGCCCACTGGCAGATGCAGAGATGCAGACATAAATAGGCCTATAATGCTTTTTAAAATGAACAGATTCACTGGGCAAAATAATGAAACTACTTCAACTTAGGTTTTTTATTTATGTAACATCTTCTTTCAAACAAAACATGCAGTAACAACAGTCACATGACCAGGGGCGGACTGGGATCATAATTCAGGCCGGGCATTAGATACCAAGCAGGCCAGGCCGATATGGGCCGATGTGCGTGCCGGCGTCCGAAGGGCGGCGGCGAAAAATTTGGGCCGTTTGAAGCCCAATTTGGGCCGTTTGAAGCCAGATTTGGGCCGTTTGAAGCCCAATTTGGGTAGTTTGAAGCCAGATTCGGGCCATTTGAAGCCCAATTTGGGCCGTTTGAAGCCCAATTTGGGCCGAGTCCAATTTTACAATGAGATGCACCCACTTTAACCCTGAATAAAGTAATAAAGCCACTAGTAAACCAGTAGGCGGCGCCTGGCCTGCTGTTCAGTGAGTGGCCTGACTGCGGGCACAAAAAAAAAAAAAAAAAAAATTGCAGGCCAGGCCAGGCCAGGCCAGGCCACCGGGCATTTGCCCGACGTGCCCGATTATGCAGTCCGCGCCTGCACATGACGGACAGTCAGAGGTAGGCTACTGCCCATGCTGAGCAGTGCTGTGTGCATCATGGCTGCTATTCACGACACGCTCGGGTGTGTATGTGTGTCGATGCCAACCTTGCAGGGGCATATGGAGGGCAGGGGGGTGTGCAGGGTGCCAGGTAGGGGTGGGGGGCAGCGCTGTGTGCTGCAGGGTGCCAGGTAGGAAACCATAAACCAGCATTGTAATGTCCAAACAAGGCCTGCAGGGAGTCAGCGAGGGGTGAAGGCCGGGTGACGGGTGCGGTGGAGGTTATTGCTTTCATAACCTCATTCATAAATAAAATGACAGGTATTGGTAGAGCGAGTGATGGAAGGATGATGTTTTATTCATTATTATGACTATTAATTATATATTATTAGGAACTATAGGATCGAATGCTCATAATTGACCCAGGTATTCCAGCATTCACCCCCACACACCCTAAAATCCTACTCAGATGTATTGAGGGACACGTCGATAATATCCCCAAGTGAGGAGGGTAAAATTAGAGCGATATTGAGAAGAGAATATAGCCTACTCAAAATGACTACGAAGAGCTAAGACCTGCAGTACGAATTAATAATATATGTTTTTGCCAGTAGTGAACAGAACAGCACCCCCCCCCCACCCACCCATACACTTTTGCAAACTAGATTTTAATGTTACTGAAATACTTACATTCCCACTCCAATTTGATATAGGAATGAATACTGAGTGCTTAGATTTTAGGGTGAAATTCATAACTAAATGATAAGTCACACAGTCTATTCCGGCCTATAGGAGAGGCTGGTTCATATCGATTTTCCCCTTAAAAAGCAGGTTGTTTAGTCTCTTTAGTCGTGTGACAGGAGAGACGGGTTGTGCCTCATATAACAGTGTGACAGGATGGGCGACAGTGACAAACCTCATGGGGTCCATTTCAAAATAAAAGCCAGCGGCAGCCTCCGATAACACTATTTAATGCTACCGAGGGAGTGTTGAAAATCCGCGGGCTTCTTATTTGGACGCGCTCCCTGTGTCCCCTTACGAGTTTCCGACACTAACCCTCAAATTAACGAGCGCCTGTGAAGACCTCGACAACGCCGCAGAACCAGCGCCGGCGCTTTGGGCCCGCTCCTCGTGTTCCCATCCATCACTCCGCCGCCTCACCTGATCGCCCTCCCGACGTTTCTTGGTCGGCTTCCACGCGCCGGCCTCCGATCCTGCCAAGCGCCGAAACAAATGCAACAACACAACACAACACAACACCCCCCCTCCTTATTCGCTAACAGACAGCCCCATTGGAGCCGATTAAACTTTTATACGTCATTTAATAGAACTGTAACGGCGTCTGTCATTGTCTTGGTGGGGGAGCAGGTGAGGTAAGAGGACACCTGCTCACCCGCCTGTGTCGTTGCTGCCTGCTGCTGATAATCCTCAGCCCCACCAGGGTGATGAGAGTGAATGTGACCCGGGGCGCCGGGCGGCTTTAGGGGCGAGAGCAGCACCTCCGAACCTGCCAGCTCTTTGTCTGGACCCCCCTCTTACCGAGTTTCTCAAGGCGGGTTCATGTTATGCAGAGGGGAGGGGGGGGGAGAGAGAGAGAGAGAGAGAGAGAGATACCGGGTGGCCATCTTGGTTCGGCGCCAACGAACGAACAATGGGCCGCTCTGTATGTGAGGAGCTTGTTTGTCCGGTGACCTTCAGCCGAGACCGGGGCGGCTGACTGATAATGATATTTGTTCCGTGCCAATATTGGATCACGGGATATCCGCGAGTATATAACCTCGCATTCTTCAGGAAATGCTCCTCCGCGCCTCCTCGCCTCCGTCATGCGACCGGTGGGAGGAATGTCACATTTTCTCACAGCGTTTGCGTGGCGCCCTCCTGACTTGGCTCTTAATTTGACATCCATGAGTCCGGTCAGCTGTGTAGCCTACCAGTACCACACTGGGTTTGCGGGGGTCGCTCCGCTGGTCTAGGCTGCCCAAAAAAACAGATTTCAACCGCTCGCCGCCTCTCGGCGTTCTGCACAGGATCTCATTAAACTCTTCCAGGAAGCTGAAGTCGATGTCGTGGGGGGGCGGGGCTGTGCGTGGGGGGGCGGGGCTGTGCGTGGGGGGGCGGGGCTGTGCGTCGCTGACCTGCGCTGACACCGGATGTTCTCATGACCACAGAAGTGGTGCCATGCTGCCGGTCTCATCTTAAACCTAATATCAAATTAGCTTTCGTTGCTGTCGGGTGGAAACCTTGTATCTCCGAAAAAGCCGAATTTTTTTTCACAAGGAAGAAAAAACTTTCACATTTTAATATAGAGTGTAATAGTAATAACAACATTAATAGCCAGTAATATAACATATTCCGCTGGTCCAAAGTACCTGAAACGTTCACAGGTTATATTTGGGTACCCACTACATCCATTTATGAACTAAAAAGAAAATGGCCAAATTTGGAGATACAAGGTTTCCACCCGACAACAACGCTTTGATATATTCATTTATTCATAAATCACAACTGGTTTCGATTTGGCCACTAATTTGTGGATGAGAAGAACCCAGAAGAGGTGTGTGTGTGTGTGTGTGTGTGTGTGTGTGTGTGTCTGTGTGTGTATATGTGTGTGTGTGTGTGCACACACACACACACACACACACACACACACGCGCATGTATTTGCAGGCCTGTGTATCGGTGTGCCTGTTTGAAAGCAAAGGTTCATAAGTGCATGCACGCGTAAACGCATTCGCCGCATCGCGTGCGTTTGCGTTCCTCGAGGCGCGGCGCGTGTACGAGGAGGGAGGGAGCGCTTGATTGACGGCGGTGGCCCCCCGGCCGTGCCTGTGCTGCGGGCGGGCGGGGCTGCGGGAGAGGGGAGGGTGTTAAGTCGTCAGTATGAGGCATATGTCAGAGATCAGCGGCGCGCTCCGGAGAGCAACCCAGATGAGAGGGGAGGAAGGGCGCTCGAGGTTGAGACAGAGAGAGAGAGAGAGAGAGATTACTGGGGAAGGGGGGGGCTTGATGCCTTGACCACAGGCATCACACAAACACACACACACATGTCTCTCTCTCTCTCTCTCTCTCTCTCTCTCTCTCTCTCTCTCTCTCTCTCTCTCTCTCTCTCTCTCTTCCTCATCCACATGCCCGGCCCTCCAGAGGCCACGTGCAAAGCCTCTGTGTTAATAAGATTGTCTTCCTCTCTGGGTGGAAGTGTGCGTCCCGCTCTTTGTCTCCAGCATAATGACAGACAGCGGGAATCAGAGCCCCGGCTCTTCAGCGTCTCTTCAGCGTCTCTTCAGCGTCTCGTCGCCCGTGGAAAGAAACCAACAAAGCGATTGGGATTAAGGTCGAGGCCGCCCTATTGTCATACTGCACAACGGTGATATCGATACTGTATGTGCAGCAGAGGCGTCACTCCAGCGCACAATTATGGATCTCAGAAGAGCCCAAAAACCCCTTAGGTCTTGTATCGCTTAATGATATAAGCCTCCACTCTCTAACACAGCCTATGTTCTTCCAATAATCTTAGCCAATGAGGCTGCAGGTTGGTGAGTGGTGAGTGGGGGGAGGTGGCAGGGCGCTGATCTGACCTCAGTGCGGAGAGGAGAGCGACACGGGAGGATAATTACGAATAGGAATAGCTCTCCCTCCCCTGATGATGACTTTGCCAAAATGAATTTGTAGACTCGGATACAGGATTTGAGCGCTTACATAACGACGTGCATAACAGATTTTAAACATTTAAATGAGTCCACGTCTCCATCACAGACATCACCCTGGGGGGGGGGGGGTCTGTCGCTGACTGTGGCACACTTAACTGCTTCCGGGGGGGGGGGGGGTTGTTTTGCAGTGGCCATATTGAAAAATTGAGTTCTTACAGTAAACGAATACTGAGCTAACTAAAGGTTCGAGGAGCCCGGCTTGTGTTTGTAGTCGTTTTGAATCCCAGTATGGATAGGAAAATCCAGGCGCGCCCAATAGAGACACTGCATGAAATAGGCCACGCCCATCACGGGGGATTCACTTCCACACACCAGCGTCATTTTCCTTGAATTAAACATAGCTAAAAGCTGTTGTGTGGTGGGCTGCGCAGACAACAAATGTAAAAAATCGCCAGTTAAAGTTTTTTTGTACTCCTGAGCAAAACAAGGAAGCCATTGAGAATTGGCGAGAAGAAAAATGTGGATCTAGCTGTCAAGGAAGTAAGTTGGAGTGTTCATCTTCCGTATATACGATATTTTTGTGCAACACGCAACCGTGCACGCGACATAGGAGAACGCCAGGATTGGAGGGGGGGTTTCTGTTTTCCCCCGTCTTGGGCGTGGTTTCTGAATGATGACGCGTTACGCAGTGTCTCTATGAATGAATAACTCTCCACTCCCTCAACAACTGTGACAAGAGCGAGTGTGCATGCACGCTCAGCAAAAATAAACACACAAACACAAACACAAAAAAGCATGACCACAGTAATAACATGTGTTTTCTTATTTGTTTATTCCCTATTCCGCTGCATGTCATCATCTCCACCGCGCGCCATTTATTCTCCTAGTCGTCGATTCCTATCTCCGCCACGTCCTCCATTACCGGGGCCGCTGTTTTGTTGTGTTGGTCGGGGAAAGGCAGAGCGAGTAGTTGTATGCAGCGTAGGTAGCGATAAGAATAGCAGTTTTATTGTTGCCTTGGCCTCCTTTAATGCCCAATGTGTTATCTGAGAGTGTGCAGCATGCCGCGCTAAGCTATGCGCATGTGACGCATGGCCGAGCAGCATTCCTCCTCCTGAGTGCATCGCGGGGCAGAGATAGTAGGAAGGCGAAGCGGCCCGACTGCCAACAGAGAGAGAGAGAGAGAGGGAGGAAGAGATGAAGCGAGAGAGAGAGAGAGAGAGAGAGGGAGAGGGAGAGGGAGGAAGAGATGAAGGGAGAGAGAGAGAGAGAGAGAGAGAGAGAGAGAGAGAGGGAGGAAGAGATGAAGCGAGAGAGAGAGAGAGAGAGAGAGGGAGAGGGAGAGGGAGGAAGAGATGAAGGGAGAGAGAGAGAGAGAGAGAGAGAGAGGGAGGAAGAGATGAAGGGAGAGAGAGGGAGAGGGAGGAAGAGATGGAGGGAGAGAGAGAGAGAGGGAGGAACAGATGAAGGGAGAGAGAGAGAGAGAGAGAGAGGGAGAGGGAGGAAGAGATGAAGGGAGAGGGAGAGAGAGGGAGGAAGAGATGGAGGGAGAGAGAGAGAGAGGGAGGAAGAGATGAAGGGAGAGAGAGAGAGGGAGAGGGAGGAAGAGATGAAGGGAGAGAGAGAGGGAGGGAGAGGGAGGAAGAGATGAAGGGAGAGAGAGAGAGAGGGAGGAAGAGATGAAGGGAGAGAGAGAGAGAGGGAGGAAGAGATGAAGGGAGAGAGAGAGAGAGAGGGAGGGAGGAAGAGATGAAGGGAGAGAGAGAGAGAGAGAGGGAGGAAGAGATGAACGGACAGAGAGAGAGAGCAATACCGGGAACAAGTAGTTCATGAAGTACCCTGTGTTGCAGATAAGATCATTCTGCTTCCCTGGCCGGCGTCGCTAACGCGATTTGAGCGAAAGGAACGCGGGCTTATTATGTCTTAAAAATAGCTGCGCTGTCACGCAAACAAACACTGGTCCCAAGTAATGAGAGACTGTTTTTTTTTCTGTACAATCCGTGACTTTACTCAAATAAACAAGGCAGGGTCATGTGTGTGTGTGTTCCGGTAAGCGAGGTTGGGTGGTGGTGGGTTGGTGGGACCTGCGGCATTGTGGGAAACGCGGTCCACCCTTAGACAACATGGCGGAAGAAGAGGCTGTGGGACGGGCCCGTCGCAGCCTGCGCATCCAGGCGGCCACCGAGCTTCCAGGACGGCTCGTAAGTCCCCGGTCCCGGGGTCCTCTGTGGGACACACACACAGGGGCAGTTCTTGGTGATGTCAGCAGAACCCAAGATGAGCCACTTGGCAGACCCAACTGCAAAAGTGGGCTTCAACCCCTAGAGGGCACTCTCATTGCTGCATGCAAATGATATAGTGTGTAGAATTCTAACCGTTTTACTCTCAAATGTGGCGATTTTGCCCAGAATCCTTCTGCAACACTACTCAAAAGCCATATACATTTACGTTCGTTTAAAGCTGGGAAAATGTGTCTATCTGCAGTAGCAGGATGTTAAGATGCAATGAAACAACGCTTTAAACAGACAGTATTGTAAGTAGAGAATAGCGAGATAGTTGGACTCACAGAGTGGACATGGTGGAGCCGCGGCACTGTGGACCTAAAGGAGGACGTGATGGCTTTGCCTGGTCCTGTCTGCGGGTTGTAGTGGCACGGGGCAGGTCCCTCCTTCTGGGGGGTTCAGAGATAGAAGTCGTCATTGATCGATTGATTGACTGATCAAACCTCAATAATATATTTCAGATCAAAGCTCCTGGTCCTGGGTGCGATCACACCTGCAGTTTGTTTTCTTTGGTCCTAACCATTAATGGTTGTTTACTTCCTACATAAAACAATGCAAGATAAATCAAGGTCCAAATGATTGGTAGCTTTGAATTTAGAAACTGACAATCATGCAGTCTTATTGAGATTGTTTTAGATGGGAACCCTCCTTTGCAGTATAGTTTATTGAAGAACACACCCTGAACTCATTTTGATTGGTCACTGCAACTGCTTCTTCCTGAAAACATGCGGCAGGTAAATAAAATGTGGTTGTACAGCTTTGGGGGTGGTGGTGGTGGTTGCTTAAACCTGCGCTAAACCTCTGGTATCACTCCACATTTACTCTTTAGGCTTTAGGCAAGGTGCCATAATAGTCTACTGGAAATTTCTTGGACCCAGTAATGTTGTTTCTTATGAACTTTTATGATTGAAATGTCATATTTATGCCTAGTGGATGAAATTCAACTTGGTTGCTAAAAGGGGTTTTAAGGGGGTATTTAAGTTCATAAGAAACAACATTACTGGGTCCAAGAAATTTCCAGTAGACTATTGTGGCCGTGTCCAATCACGGAAAGGCGCCTAACTTCCAAACGGATTCACGTGACACCATGAGACTTTGTAGAAACACTGGTCATGGGCCAAGGACAAAGTGATTAACTTTCCACGCCCACTGGCCAAAAGGAGGCGTGGCAATGGGGATAACATGCCGTGGCGGAGGTATGCACTCTACCGAGTGCCCTCTAGTTGTAACTTATCGAAACGTGACCAGTACATTTGTCTGGTCAAACAAATTCTTTAGGGACATCGGACCCAGTGAAAAAACCCTGTGACGTTACCCGACCGTTACGTGGGATGGGTACATCTCCCCATTATAAAGCAACCCAATTGGCACAATAAAATGTCACACTAATGAAAACCAGGATATATCAACTATACAGTAGTATCCTATAACCTAATATAATGCTATTGATTTTTGGGGGGGCTGCAATTTGTTGCTTTATTTTCATTGTTTTCTGTATTGTATACAATATACTATAGGCCAGTGATACTCAACTGGCCGCCCGCGGGCCACATGCGGCCCACGGGCGCCCCCTGGGTGGCCCGCGATGGAATTGCATTTTGTTTTTGTTTTTTTGTTTTTTACAGTGAACCTGAACGCAACATGCAAGATACCCGCTGAATAAGTGTCCAAATTTTCATGTCATTGTGGCCAATACTCCACTTCTGTTATAGCATTTCAGTCTGGAATATGGAATATCTTTCAATAATCTATGATTTAGCTGCTAAATTGTCAAATACCGCCATCTGCTCGCTACCCAGGCACTTATGTATGTACTTAATCTAACTAACTATCCGGTGTGCACAACATTGTCAGACTAAACTCCGGCTGAAACCCCAAAAACCTACAATCCGCTACAGAAAAATGTATATTGATTGTTTATTAACTGGCCCCTGGCCTTCTATCATTTCACGAAAGTGGCCCCCGGGCAAAGCAAGTTGAGTATCCCTGCTATAGGCTACTGTAAGACAGGATATAAGCACGATATGTGCCATTCAGTCTTGACCATACGCCAAACTCAATTAAACAATGTGGCGGTTTAACATTGCCTTGTTATTGGCAAGCGGTTCCCTTTGCAGTTGGGTTTTGTTTTGGCCATGGTCAGGCGTCCCGGTGCCTGGCAGAGATCTGCACTCTACTCTAGTCTGTTGATGGATTACATCCAATCTCCTAACAAAGCAGCACCGCCACAGTTCTCCTGGAAGAGGACCAAGGTGCATCTTCAGGTGTGTCGGCGCATTTATTAGGTGCCACCCGAGGTCAAATGGCATCGTTCTCACCTGGACAAACAAAGCAAACTTAAAGTGAACGCAGCAGAGGTGCAAGAAACTGCCAGAGAGACACCCCAACTTCCAGTCACTTCCTGTATCTCTGCCACAGAGGTTACGCCACTGCCACGCCCACTTAGGAGACTGGTCAGCCAATGAACTGTTATACCATTGACAGACAGCCAATCACAAGCTGATGACGACGCTCACTTAGGAGACCGTGAGGGTACCATTTCTCATGATTGGCGGAGCCTGGAGTGGGGTGTCTCTATCTATTAAAGGTCTCTGAAACTGCCCATACTATACTTGTCATATTGACCTACTGTACATGATAACCTCTATTGTTTTGTAGACCCAAATGAGAGAGCGGTGCTTTCACCAACACACTCAGGTCTCTCCCTCTCTGTCTCCGTTTTTTTTTGGTGATTTTTCAGCGTTATGTTTTATTTAGTAACATCAAAAGTCAGTTTCTGTCCCTCTCTCCCACTCTCTCTCTCTCTCTCTCTCTCTCTCTCTCCTTGTCTTTCACTTCTCCTTTCCTCCCACCCACTAACACACATAGTGGTCATCACCAGCGGCGTGCCATGCAGAAATAGCATCGCCCGCCCCCCCCCACACCCTCCCCTCCTCAGACATAAAACTGTCTCCCTGTCCCTGAACACAGGACCAGCTCTCTCTCTCTGGGAGAGAGAGAGAGAGAGAGAGAGAGTGAGGAAGACAGGGAGGGAGGTCTCTCTCTCCTCTCGTCTGCCCCTCAGACGTGCGCCTGCTACCGTTACATGTCATGTGATCCCCGGGTGGGCAGTTCACTCGATCCTCTGCCGCTGGGCCTGTGTGCCCACCTCGTTACATGCCATGTGATCCCCGGGGGGGCAGTTCAGTTTGCTGCTGGGCCTGTGTGCCCCACCTGTTGCACCCCAGAGGTGCTAATGCAGGTGTATTTCACAGGAGCCGGTGGAGAGGACTTGGGGGACTGAAACTCTCTTACGGGTGTGTCTGCCATGACGGTACCACTCGTGTGTGTGGGCGTGCTTGCATGTGTGTGCGTGTGTGTGTGTGTGTGTGTGTGTGTGTGCATGTGTGTGTGTGTGTGTGTGTGTGTGTGTGTGTGTGTGTGTGTGTGTGTGAGTGTGCGTGTGAGTGTGCGTGTGTGTGTGTGTGAGTGTGAGTGTGAATGTGCGTGTGAATGTGCGTGTGCATGTGCGTGCGTGCGTGTGTGCGTGTGCGGGTGTGTGTGTGTGTGTATTGGAGCCAAGGCACCTGGCCTAATTTGTGACTGCGGCGTGCTCCCAGTGTGGCGTGGAGAACTGGCACATGCTGCAAATGTCTGTGAAACCTTTCAACTTTGACCTTTTGTCAATTATGGGTGTCAGCAGGTACCCCCCCCCCCCCCCCCCCCCGGTATCTTCCTTAACCAGACTAGAACTTTCCATCTGTAGATCCCAAAGGACAATGGAGGCTTTAGTGAAGATGACGTGTCTCATTCCAAGAGCTCACCTGTCAATCAAACAGTGTGGGCGGAGCTTGGAGTGTCTGTCTCTGTTCGGTTTGAGTGCTCATGCTAACTACCCAGTTCTCCTATTTATTCCAAACCAACTGGAAACGTGGAACACATGACTTCATCACATGACCTTATCACATGACTTCATCACTATTGCATTATAGCAATCGGTGATAGAGAGTGGGACAGTTGTTCATATGCAAATGTTGAGGATTATTACTACAATTGTATTCAGCTCTCAAGACAGGACTTCCAAGCACAGCAGCACGTGCAGCAGTGGTGGCTGGTGAGCTTGGAAACAGGGGAGGAAGCTAGTGCGGCACTAGCCCCTTTTCCTTTTATAAAAGTAAAAGGTTTTCTGTGCAAGGCGAATAGAAACTCACGTCATATTAATATAATTCAAATACTATTCAACTTAAAAGGTCCCTTCAAAACATATTTTAAGATGCATAAAGACTATACTTTAATCGTCTAGTCTTAATCACTATGGCCCACTAGCTCAGAGAGTTGGATTGCTGTCTAGCAGTTTGGTGCTTGTGGGTTTGAGCCACAGTGACTTTTGAGGTTGTGGGTTCGAGCCTCAGTCAGTTTTGAATGTCGACAGCCAGAGGAAAGAGTCATTTAAAGCCCTGAGAAAACCTCATTCAATCAGTCTGACTTGGTGGCACAGAGAGTAGGCTTGCTGCCCGGCAATATTGAGACCTCAGCCACTTTTGCGGTCGTGGGTTCGAGCCTCAGTCAGTTTTGAATAATGACAGGCAGAGGGAAGAGACAAGAGCACCCGGAGAAGAGCTGTGAGTGTGAAGGGCAGCTGGTGGTGTGAAGGAATAATACACACAGTGACACCGGGGCCAGAGGTTGTGGGTTCTAATCCCGTTCAGCTGGCACTGCCTGGATCTAAAGGGGGGGATGTTCTCCCCCCCTGACCTCTGCAGAGACATGAGCAGAGGGTTATGAGACAGAAAACCACAGAGAGCTGAAATTTTACTGACATCGGAAATATGTTTTATGGAACTGTTCTGGTTGCTCCTCCTTGCTGCTAGGCATAAAAATAACTTTTTGAAAAACTGCTCTAGACTCAGTATATGACATGTCTGGATCTCTTTGCAGTCTGTCCACAGTGTCCATTTCAGTGGATCTGTAGGAGGCGCTGTGTCGCTCTGTGTATCTGCCTGTAGGAGGCGCTACGCTGGTGATGTTAAAGACAGGGCAGTGCTGTAATATGTCTCCTCCATCAGGAATCGAACCAACAGTCTACCTGTCAGACAGAGACAGCGACACAGCCGCTCAGCTGACTGAGATATGAGCTGTTGGGAGTTAAGCTTCTGATTTCTTCACACTGACAATAACACAACATAAAGAGTGAGACAGGTGAGATTTCTACCAGTGAGTTTAGCTAGAGTCAGGGACTGACTAGTCTCCTTCATCAGCTTATTTATATCAGTGTTCAAACTACTGGTGATGATAAAGAAGGATCACTGCTGCAGCTTATAATGTGAGTACTGCCCAAAAAAATTTGGGCGTTTTTTTTTCCGTGTGCGCGCCATACCTGTATACAGTGTGGCATAATTGTGCTTTAAGTAAAACAGTTGTCTAATGGTAAAGTAAAGGCGAAATTAATTATGCAAAGGACAAATAATATGAAAACGAATAAGCAAGAATATGAAAATGGATTAAAAAATGCACATTTTAAATTGCATTTTGCAAATCAGCATCAGTCTTTCATTTGTCAAATTAATTAATTTAATTTAAATGGCTCATTTATAAGCATTTTTATTAATAAGGTTTATAAATAGTTTGATCAAACAGCTCATTTAAAAGCATTTTTTTCTTCTAGAAGCCGTCTGGAAGGTGATGTAGCCTACAGTAACCTAAGCGAAAAGCACATTAGATTGTGCACAAAAGAAATCCATGCAGTCAGCAGAGAAATCCTTATCCAAAGCAAAAGATTCCCACCAGGAATAAAAGAACAGACACCGAATTGGGCACTGGGTGGGCAATTTTTCTCTCTCTCTCTCTCTCTCTCTCTCTCTCTCTCTCTCTCTCTCTCTCTCTCTCTGCTGTCCTCTTCCACCTTACGTCTAGCTTGACGGTGCAGCTGAGCTGATAAATGCCGACTTGTTCAACGAGCAACAGGTTAGCGGATGTGATAGATAACATCATTATCAGTACAGGGGGACACACTCTCAACAGTGCTGCTGCATCAACATGTTAGTTACATTCCAATTCATCAACTTTGGAGCGTTATTTACCCCCCCCCCTTCCCGACATCCTAGGTTGACATGCTTCGTCCCAATCGATTCCTTATTTCTTCTAAATTATTAGGCTACAGACCGCTTTATAGATCCACACTGTTACAGCAGGCAACATCAAACTTAAGTTAGTTAGTTAGTCTGTCAGTAAAAGGCTTGATGGATGAACAAATCAATCAAAAACACTTCACTACGTCCAACATAGGCTACAAGATTCGTTGCAATTTGCTATGCAAATTGCTGTTTCGTTCCACGCTGGTTCCGCGCTGCCAAATTCAGTTAAAAAATGTGCGAGTTTAAGATCGCCAAATGGCGGGCTATTCAGCATAAAACAATATAATACGAAAAAGTAGCACTGCTTGGTGGACGCCGAATTTAGTAGAAGACCCGGATAACTCGAACTGAATTGACTTACTTGAATATCCATGCAGTCTGTAGCCGGTGCGAGTGCAGCCGATGAGGTTAAATTATCCCAGTGTTTGCTTGTGAGCCTCTGTCCTCCGTGTGAACCACGCTGCCCTCTCTAAACTCCGCGTAATACAATGCAACGACTGTCTGGCTTGTGAGCTAACTTACTGCTTGATAATATAAAATATAGGTTAATAGGAAAAGAGAAAGGGGAAAATATAGGTGCTACTGTCTGTAAATCTATCTATTAGCCTGTCAGGTCTTCATTTCCTGTATTTCCAATGGAGCGCTGCGGATTCAACACGATTTTCAGACGTAGGCTATTCAGCATTGGACAATACAGAATGTCAATCACTGTCAGCCATCTATCCAACCAACAACCAATTAGATTTCACCTGGTTTAACCAGGGTAAGGGCGTGCGAACCTCCAGCTCAATGTGATTGGTGGGAAAACACATCACTCTCACGTGTTTCTGTCAGGTTTCTGTGAATTGCAAGTGTTTTTCAACCAATCATATTTTTCATTAGATAAATGACCAAATAAATAAACACCCACAGGGCAAAGTTTTTTTATCTGCCTACTAAAGGCTGGGACCAGGGCCAGAGTGACTCTCTGCATGGAGCTCTCCTTTCCATCAGTTCAGGTCACTGTTGTTTAAGCATATGAGAATATAATGAATGGAAAAATGAGCGTCTGCACATAAGAAAAAACACATTTGATTGATATTTTATTATAAAAAAAAAATTTAAAAATGAAAAAAAAAAAAAAAAAAAAAAAAAATTATAATATTTTTTTTTATATAAAATCCCCAATCTAATAGAGGAGGACCATCCTCCTATGCCTCACTGGAAAAACCTCCTCTGACGTGCAGGATAGCCTGGGTAAACCCAGCCCCCAGTGACCTGCTCTCAGGCTTACCCTGCTTACAGTCACAAGGTGACTAGTGACTAGTGACTGAGAGCAGGTCTGAGAGCAGGTCACGTGGGGGCTGGGTTTACCCAGGCTACGTGCAGGAGATATGTTGCACAAAGCAACGTGTTGTGTAGGAGATGTAGGACACATGTAGGACTCATGTAGGACACATGTAGGACACATGTAGGACACGCGACGGCCCCGGGATGGAGAAATTACGTCAAATCAGAATAAGAGAATTCTTTTTGTTGTCAGTTCACTGGAGGTTTCCCTTTTGTAATGTGGGGAAATCAGTTTGCATATCATCAGAAGCAGAACCAAGGGGCAACCACTAGTTCTGCAAAATGAAGCCAATGCAGAAGTGCCATAAACCTGCGTTATGCTGAATGGCCAACAGGAGGCAACTCAACCTGATGACCCTACTTCTCACTTGATCATGACCTCAGTAAACACTTTCCTGATGAGTTGATTGTCTCAATCACTAGTTTCAAGTCAAGTCATTAGCAGGATGTTCATTTTGTCAATTATGCTCCCATTTAGAGTAGGACAGACATACCGTAAAATAGACTATATTCCGGGGCGTGATTGACAGGTCGCCTGTCCAGTGATGGCGCAGCTCGCCGATAGCAGGCCGTGCTGCGGGAAACCCCGGGTCTCACGCCACCTGCTTCTGCCACCAAATAACCAAGATGGCGACGGTCAAAATGACAAACTCAAGGCTTCAAAACAGGAGGCCCACAAACCAACGGGTGACGTCACGTTGACTATGTGCATATCTTTATATGATCAGAAATTCCTTCCTTTGCCATCACGGCGTGGACGCACTGCATACGGACACAGATTCCCAGCATAAACCATTAGGCCCGCTCGCTGACCTTTGACCTACTAATATCTAATCCAACCTGTCCATCGCCATCAGGGGCATCAGCTGTCTGACCACCGGTCGCTACGGGATTTGCTTCGCCGCTTAACCTTTGACAATAAACTTGTCTCCGAGTCGGGCGTGACACCGCCGAAGGCAGAAAACTGCTCCCGACTCTGCAGTAATAACGCCCTGGGGGTTTCTTAGCGCCTTTCCTTCTCTGTCAACACCCGGCAGCTGCCAGCGCGTCTCAGATATCCACCGGCTACCGGCCGTGGGCACACACACTGGTAAGGCTGCAACCCTGCAATATGAACCAATCTGACCCATCACCAGCCAGCGCAGCCAGCCAGCCAGCGCAGCTATAGTGCCATAACAGGCGCTTAAATGGGGCAAATGATATAATCAGACCAACCTCTGGGATCGGTTTTCCTCCTGACCGTTATGGTTGTCATAGCTGACTTCCTTGTGCACGGTGCAGATCGCAACATGAGGTCATAGGGTAGCTGGTAACCCAAACCTATTGAAAGTACATTGTAAATGGACCCTTTTTGTGGGCAATGGAAAGAGATAATAAGCAGGTCTTGGTGATTAGATACTTACGGGCGGAAAGGCGATACGCTGCACGGCAGACCGAAACATCACATGCCTGCGGGGAGACGAGACAGAGAAGAAAGAGAGGCTGTCAAAAAGAGAGAAGAGGGGAAGAAAAGAAGAACGTGTGATCAGAGGGGGGAGAGAAAAACGAGAGCGGGATGGAGATTGCTCCCGCCATCTTTGTTTTCGAAGACGATTCGAGAGAGAGAGAGAGAGAGAGAGAGAGGGGGGGACGAGAAGTTGCGCGGAGGATAGAGGAAGGAGCTCGGTGATCAAGATGATGATTCACGGGACGTCTGCACGCCACTATAGTGACTCAAGAGGGAGGCTGATCTGAGGGGAGGCGGTTTGTCAAGCGCTTACGTGCAGGGGAGCTTCTCCACCGGTTCAGCTGTCAGGTTGTGGTCGCACGGCGAGGTGTTTACGTCCTGCCGATAGGGAGGAAGAGAGTGGAGATACAACAGCACTCGTTTGAGAAGAGGCATTTGACGACAAAGTGCTCCTGTTTTCTATCTTCATCCAGTCTGAAGACGAGATAAGGCAGCCATTGTGGTGTGTGGGTGCCACAATGCCGTTCCACCGTCAACACATTGTCAAAACATAATGAAGGAATGAATAGTGTTAAGCCCCCTGACGAGCACAACGAGCCCATTCGTCGAGGTCGGCCATGTCATGTACGCTCTAGTATTTGTGGTGTGTGTCCCACAACGTTGGATCTAGTCTGCTTTGAAGGCAGCTGCTTTTTTTTCCACAAATGACCCGACAATTGAATCAGTGTTGGGTCATTTGTGAGAGAAATCACTCTGATTGGCTGGTCAAGGGGTAGAGAAATCACTCTGATTGGCTGGTCAAGGGGTAGAGAAATCACTCTGATTTAGTGCGGTTTCTCCTTATTTTTCAGCAAAAGACCAGACAAGGGCTGACCTTCGCCAGTGTCGTTTGCAACTTTTTATTATCACGCATATCCCCGATTAGAAGTAGCTGGTATATTACGAAACCGTTTAAGTGAGCGAAATGGTATTAGTGTTTCATGAATCGGGTCTCACGCAGGTGCAGAACGTAGGTGCTAGCTGCCCGTTTGCGGTGTGTTGAAATGCAACTTCATGGCCGCAGCCGACACAGGAGACGTGAGCTGACCTATCGCTCGTCATCTAGTCGCCGTTAGTAGTCCTTTGAAGTGTTTTCGCTGTGTCAGCGCCTTTGATTACTAATTACACCTTGTTTTGAATAAGATACTATAATCCAGGCTGCATGTGTAGAGTCAAGGCCTATGATGTCATTACTGCCTATAGAGAACACTGCATGAAATAGACCACGCCCATCACGGGGGAAAGCGCTCCATTCACTTCCATACACCAGCGTCATTTTCCTTGAATTAAACATAGCTAAAAGCTGTTGTGTGGTGGGGCTGCGCAGATAACAAATGTAAAAAATCAACAATTAAAGTTTTTGTTGTACTCCCGAGCAAAACAAGGAAGCCACTGAGAATTGGCGAGAAGAAAAATGTGGATCTAGCTGTCAAGGAAGTAAGTTGGAGTGTTCATCTTCCGTATATATGATCTTTGTGTGCAACACATGACATAGGATTGGGGGGGCGTTGTTTCCCCCCGTTTTGGTCGTGGTTTCTGAATGATGACGCGCTCCGCAGTAGTATAGTATAGTAGTATTTTTGCCAGTAACATAACTTATTTGATCATTGCCTTTGTTATATTGCTGACTGTATTTTTTTTTATGATTATAATGTAATAACACTCTCAACAAATCTCTTTCATAATTTTCACTCACAATGCATTTTCCTTATCAAGTAAGAAATAAGAGTGCATGTAGGCTATGAACACTAACAGTAATATTTAATTGAACCAAGTGTTCACATTTGTATTTTTGTATTGTAAAATGAAGAAATTGGCGGTCATATCGGGTCATATCATTATCTGGCACGCCCAGCAGCGACCCTCACCTTATCTCTGACGCCCAGGGTGATGATGTCTGGCCGGGGGCAGCTTTTGAAGGCGTAGGAGGCGGGGCGCATCAGGAGCTGCTGGGTGGAGTCGGGGTAGTCGTACGCCCCGGGTAAAAGCAGATCTCCACTGGGCGCACCCCAAGTCTGGACCTTACTCCTGCCTGGCCCTTTGAACCCGTAGGTTTGCCTCACCGGGTTCAGCTCCGCTTCCTCGATGAAGTCCCGCACGTGGTA
>NC_139647.1:19723364-19728364 GCF_964638095.1 Poromitra crassiceps
AGAGATTTTTTCCATATATACTTTGTCCGTAGTCCATGCAGAGTTAAACTCCTCTACATTGTTTCCATGCCAACCGCGTTGCCAAGGGGACAACAACCAGCTGACAGGGTTTCCAATGTCGCCATGCGTGGAGGGGGCCCGGGCCCACAAAGAAAGGAAGATACGAAGTTCTCCGGCCCACAGGGGGGCCTCCACGGGCATCTGGTTTGTTATGACCGCTCCGTCACTCCAAAACACCATGACAGCAAAAGAAAGGGACATGGGGGACAAGAGCCTATGCAGTTTACATGCAGTTCCTTTGGACAGCAGGAGGAGGGGGGGAGGGGGGGGGGCGGGGACGAGAGGGAGGGGCTATTAAGATTTTACAGATAAATTACACAAAGAAAAAAAGGCAAATTATTTATAAGAAATCTGTACAAGGCCTTCACTTCGCCGTCATCATTTGTACGAACTCTGCAGGGGAGAAGAAGGGGGAGAAGAAAAATAAATCAAAAATAAGTTGCGACTTTGATTTGTAGTGTGTGACGCAAGCAATAAAAAAAAAAAAAAAAAAAAAAAAAAAAAAAAATACACCAACCTTCATAGTTGACTTGTCCGTCTCCATCAATGTCTGCTTCTCTGATCATCTCGTCGACCTCCTCGTCAGTCAGCTTCTCCCCGAGGTTCGTCATTACGTGGCGCAACTCCGCAGCACTGATGTATCCGTTGCCGTCCTGAAAGTTAAAGACGAGTTGGTATTACTAAAAGCACACTTTTGACAAGCCGTTTCTGCTGCACACGTGGTGTTGGGGGAGTGCAGTGCTGCAGACTGTGGAGCTTTTTTACCTTGTCAAAGACACGGAAGGCTTCTCTGATCTCCTCCTCGCTGTCTGTGTCCTTCATCTTCCTGGCCATCATAGTCAAAAACTCTGGGAAGTCTATCGTTCCATTACCTGGAAGACAGAAGCCAAACAAAAAAGTTGGATGAGGATTTGCATATTTAAGCAGGAATATTTAAGCATTGCATCTGGGAATATTTAAATATTGCATTTTTAAAGCGGAGTCTTAGTTCTCACCATCAGCGTCCACCTCGTTGATCATGTCCTGGAGCTCGGCCTCTGTGGGGTTCTGGCCCAGAGAGCGCATGACGGTGCCCAGTTCTTTGGTGGTGATGGTGCCATCGCCATCCTTGTCAAAGAGCGAAAACGCCTCCTTGAACTCTGGTTACGAGAAGAAAGACAAAAAAGATGGCTTCTTTAGAAGAGGCAGATAAAAATCCCTTTATAGTGCAGAAGCAAAAACACCTGTCAAGCAAACGACAACTGCAAAATGCACAGATAAGCAACAAGGCAGAAATTATACAGGCGCAAGCCAACTCTTTAACATAATATCTGGGAAATTAAATCAGTCCATTTGCATCAAACTCACTCCCACGTATCCTGAAGTCTGCCCTGCCATTCACATTGACCCAAACCCGGGGCCTGAATTAGCTCATGGTGGCCCAAAAGGGCATCACATCACTCGTGTTTCAATTACAAGCCAGCTACGGCGCACTGAGGGGAACCGACCGACTTGACTGCAACAGTCTCTGGCTAAACAAGGTCAGCAAACCTGAGACTGAGCAGCAGCAGCAGCAGCGGGACAAACGCTCGACTACATCAGCAGTGAAACGACAGTTGTGTTGCTGTGGTGGAGCTGTGAGGGTGGGATAAACGCCCATCGAGTGCGACGAGGGCAATGGGGAATGTGGAGTTGGCATGCAGCAGCTTGTCAGCAGCATCAGAAGAACCACAAGTTGCCCTGTCATTTCCAGGGTCAAACATGCGGCCGACACGCCCCTCATAACATTCGCTGTGAGGAAAGACTGATGAGCATCTACCGTGTGCAGCCTCCGAGGGAAATGTCAGGGAAGCCAATCCGTGTTACGGGGCCATACGCTTAACTACACTTATAATTAATGTACAACACTAAAGTCAATAGGAACAAGGTTGTGTATGGTATGGTAGCTGTGTGTGTGTATGTATGTATGTATGTATGTATGTATATATATATATATATACACACATACACACAAACTGACACTCTTCAAAAACAGATACACGTCAGCAAACCACCAAGCAAGGGTTTACACTCACTGAAAGTTGATGCCATGAAATGCACAAAACAGTCTGATCAGCATATTGTGAAACCTGACGCCTAAGCTGCATCAAATCAACTGAAGCAGCTGGCAACAGTGAACGATAAAGTCAAACCACTACAACAACAGTGCCAGCTTTTAGGCCTTAACACTCCTATAGGAGAAAATGGCCTTCAGTCACAGTCGACTAGGATCAGACGAGTAGTGCCAAACGCACAGAGAGAGACACTCCCCTCTGCAGGATACAACCACTAGGTTCCATCTCATGAGACAGCGACTTGGCTCATATACTGCTGCTACCGAGCTTTCCTTCCTTGAACTTGAGAGCACTCAGTCAGCGAGAAGAACACGCCCAGGGCAAAGGACACCTCATGCACAGGATGTAAAAAACGCTGGCTAGTCTTACTGCACCACCACCTCACTAGAGCGCACACACAGCCTTTTCCAGATTACATCCTTTTATTACATGGCAACCATGAAAATGCAAAAGGTTTCCATGAGGGAGTCCTGGCCAGCAAACCAACAGCTCTTTCATTCATTCCTGTTTTTTTTTTACGAGCAGTAGGCTGTCCCGTGGAACACCTTAAAAGGTAAAAAGTGTAAATCCAATGCAAGCGATGTGAGGATCCATAGCGCAGACAGGCCACTTGCCAGGGGAGGAGGAGGAGGAAAGAAGTCAGCGATGTCTTACCAGCAATCTGCTCCTCTGTTAGCTGATCAGCCTAGGGAAAAGGAGACGATGCGATTAAGAATGGTGTAGCAGCAACAAAGCTGAATATCCAAAATTAGCTTTTTAAGGCAATGGTATAGACGGTTTTAACTTGACAACAAAAACATTCTAAATTGAACCCCCACTCACTTCCTGTTGCACTGTTTGCTATGGACATAAAAGAAAAAAAAACAATTCAATTGCAGGACTGACCATTCTGTGAAATCCGTCTATACAGCTGAGCGGCTAAAACAAAAGTAACGATGTGGAGTGAATATTTCTGCAGTTTGCCGAATGCTGAGATAAAGGAAGTGCTGTGGGGTTGCGCTCTGGTGAAAACCGTCTATACATTCAGTAGATGTCCTATTAATGGATGACAGCGACGGTAGGCCCACGCACTTAATAAAATGCCATGAACATGTCCTTCTAGCAAGTTGATGACCGGTAATTACGCTAAGGGCGTGAGTTGACAGTAGAATAGATGTGAATGTAACGTTGACGTTAGCTGTACAACTACACGGAAGCAGCAGCAGCATTTCAGTGTCGATTACCGTTAGTGGGGAAACCTATATGCTAGTACTGATCTGGGAAGAGATCACATTATAAATGACTTGAAAGTAGGAATCCCCCCAAAACCAATGCCTGCTCATTCGTAACATAAAAGTAGGAGCGATCCAGCCTAATGCGAGTCCAGCTGTGACTACACGTCCCATGATATCAACGTCACTTGGCTACAGCGTTATATCAAAGCGTTATTACACATTGGCTACAACGTATCAATGGGTTACATTTTGGCGGTAAGTGTACAGTAGGAAGCGCTAAGGTTAGCTAGCTAGCTAACGTTAGCTGGCTAATCTGGGTATCAAAACCCAACCAGCAGCGCGGCTCGCAGAATGACCAACAAATAACGTTGACAGCATTTCAAGTCGGGTAGCGTAACGTTAGCAGCTGACACAAACTACACGCATCTGATCTACAATGCAGGGTTTAAAGATAGACGAGCGCGCGCCACCAACACTATTGAGCTAACGTTACCTATCCCAACTAGCTACCTAGTTAGCACGTTTAACGTTATTAGCTATGAAAGCGACATTTTTAACCTGGTGCGCGCGCCGTCTCCACGCGGCGGCTGTTAATGCCAAAGCACAAATAACGTGAACCGTTTAGCAATGCCATCGTTATAGCTCTGACTGACAAGGTAGCGACTTATCTAACGTTAACGTTGCCAACTGGCTAGCCGTCATGTGTCGGCCAGCAGCACTGCAGTCAGTCACGTAGTGTCACTGCCTTCATCTTGGGCAACAACAGCGACGTTCCGTTCAACAGACACTATTTCGAAGAATTGTGACCCGCGGTACCGGTACAGGTCTTTTGAATCGTCGGTTCTGGATGATGGCAGCGAAATGATTATGTCTTGCTTCTTACCATTTCGATGTAGATGCAGCAGCTGGTTTAACCACCAAGTCCGTAAGAAAACCAAAACCAACGCACAGCTTTACACCCAACTGACTGGCAATCTCTATGAATGCACTGACAGAGAAGCTACTGGACGCGCCTTTAACGGATACCCTTAACTCCTCCTCTTTCTCAGATCCCTCCGCCAACTTCCCTTTTCCCTCAATGACCAAATAAACAAACGGCCCATTTGCGGGGGTTATAACTGACGCGGAAAAAACAACGAGTAATCGCAATAGCCAAATGTGCCGTCGTTGTTGTTTTCAATGTGAATATTCCCCCATTAAAAGTGCCTGTGGTTGACGGTCTACATAACCG
This sequence comes from Poromitra crassiceps, assembly GCF_964638095.1. NCBI lineage: Eukaryota > Metazoa > Chordata > Actinopteri > Beryciformes > Melamphaidae > Poromitra > Poromitra crassiceps. The sequence goes on from NC_139647.1 coordinate 19,727,963, forward strand.
CGTATGGATACTTTCTGCTAGTCTGTGATGAGGCACCAGACGTAGCTGGATGAAATAGCGCTCTCTGATTGGTGTGTTTGTACCTGCAATGCGTCACTCCCTTGGTCTGCGCTGCCGCTGCATCTTGTCCATAGACATCCCAGTCAGTGCCACAGGCATAGCAGACAAGCTTGTTGCATAGTGTGTGTGTGTGTACATATGGGCATCATCTTTTGGGACACCCAAGGAGATAGTTTTGATAAGCAATTAGCTACAAGGAGCATAGTAATATCACCTGTAACTACTGACCCAGTATGAGTTTGCACTGGCTTCGAGTTCTATTTATTCCCTAGTGCTGCAGTTTGCTCATTTCTGATGACACTAGTTGTGTTTATCACCTAAAAATCTATTTCTCATGAGCAT